>NW_026578711.1:0-21615 GCF_029603195.1 Condylostylus longicornis
ATCTCGGACGTCGATCAAGGGATCTCAATTTTATACGCCATTAATGGAATTCTCTGGTGCTTGCGAAGGGTGTGGTGAAACGCCTTATGTGAAACTTTTAACCCAACTATTCGGTGAGAAGAATATTTCATTTGAATGTCAATCAATCTTGTGAATCTTGCAGGGGGAGAGAATGATCATTGCAAATGCAACAGGATGCTCATCGATCTGGGGCGCTTCTTATCCTTCTGTGCCCTACACGACAAACCAGAAGGGATACGGGCCTGCATGGGGAAATTCGCTGTTTGAAGACAACGCTGAATATGGATACGGAATGATTGTTGCACTCCAACATCGACGTGAACGATTCCATAATTATGTCAAAAGTTTCTTGAAGAAGGATCGAATTGAAGATCTAAATCCTGAGATCTACGAAAAACTCAATGACTTCGCGGAATGCTGGCAAGACGATCCGGCCGCATGTACCAGGCTTTTTGAGGATCTCTCCAAATTACTGGATGCAGAAACTGTGCAAAAGGATTCCTTGTTGAAGAAAATCAGCGATGAGAAGTCACTCATTCCAAAGTTTTCCCATTGGGTTATTGGTGGTGATGGCTGGGCGTACGATATCGGCTTTGGAGGTCTAGATCACGTGATTGCTTCGGGAATTGATGTGAATATTCTTGTTCTTGATACGGAAGTTTATTCAAATACTGGAGGTCAAATTTCGAAAGCAACTCCTTTGGGTGCGGTTCACAAATTTGGTGCTGCTGGTCATTTGCGTAATAAGAAAGACCTCGGAATGATTGCAATGGAATATGGAAGCGTTTATGTTGCTTCTGTCGCGTCGAGTGCTAACATGTCTCAAGTTGTCAGAGCATTCGTCGAAGCAGAGAAATACCACGGGCCATCCATTATCTTGGCTTATGCTCCATGTATCGAACATGTAAGGATCGTCTCTTATCAATGGGGTTAATTGATATCCTCCTTGGCTTTCAGGGATACATCAAGCCTTTCAGTGCTCAAAAAGTCCACTGCAGCATGGCTGTGGACTCTGGTTACTGGCCGCTCTACAGATACAATCCGACCTTGAAGTGGTTGGTGAGCCACCATTGCAACTGGACTGCAAGAAAATTAAATTGGACGTTCGAGATCTTCTCCGAAAAGAAAATCGGTTCGAGCAGTTATACCGAACGAACCCAGAATTGGCTCAACATGTTGAAGATCAAGTTCATACGTGGATCAATAAACGATTTGATAACTTGAAAGCTCGCGCAACTGGAATCACTGCAGGCCACGCGTTGGAAGCTATTGGGACTGGAAACACAAACAGGATTCACATTTTATATGGAAGCGAAACTGGTAATGCTGAGGATGTTGCAAATCGTCTTGCCGCTCTTATGAAGCAACGCACTCTGATTCCTCAAGTAATGCAATTGGACGAAGTCGAGGTGGATGAACTTGCTGATATGGAGTCAGTCGTTGTTATTTGCTCAACTGCTGGCCAAGGAGAATTTCCTGGAAATGGAAAAGTTTTGTTCGAATCACTTGAGAAAATTGACCAAAAGGACCTTTTATCCAAAATGACGTATGCGGTCTTCGGCTTGGGAGATTCCTCATACATCTTTTTCAATGAAGCAGCCAAGAAGTATGACGCTATTTTCGCTGATCTTGGTGGAAAACGTTTGATTGGATGTGGGCTTGGCGACGATCAGCATGAAGAGAAATATGAAACCGCTCTCTCCGAATGGCTTCCAGAATATTGGACAGAATCAAAAGCACCAGAGCCTCAAAATGTGAGCGATGAACCTGGAGATTCAATGTACAAGGTGGAGACGGTGACGAGTCATGTTGATTACAAACGATGCATTCCTTATGGGGCTGTTGCTGTGAAGCTTGATGTTAGTCGCCGGATGACTCCTGATGATTATGATGTTGAAGTGCGTCATCTTGAGTTTGATCTGACGGGAACAGGATTGCGTTACGCGCTTGGGGATTCTTTGGCAATCTTTCCTGAAAGCGATCCTCAATTAGTTGAAGAATTCTGTGCTTTCTTTGGATTTGATCCTGAGTTGAAGATTCGTATCAAAAGGGCAGGAACTGAATCGAGTGCAAAACATGAGGCATTGTTCAAACAACCAATGTCTGTCCGTCAGCTGCTTTCTGAATGCATCGATATTGGAGGAAAACCCAACAGAATGTTTTACGAAATCTTGTATAAGTACTGCACTGACTCTGCTGAGAAGGAGAAGGCCAAAGCGCTTTTGCTGAAGGAGAACAAGAAAAGTTTTCTTCAAATGACAAACAAGGGAAATGGTGCATTGTTTTGATGTATTGAAGAAATTCCCCTCCGTCAAACAATCATTGACGCTTGACCGCATGATTGATCTTCTCCCGCTCCACAAGCCACGTTACTATTCAATCGCATCATCTCAAAAATTCGTTGGGGACAATCGCTTGCATCTTTGTATCGGTGTGGTTGATTGGGTGACTTCAAACGGGGGAAGCTCGATTTGGATCATGCACTGGTTATGTACGTCGCTCTATTCCCAGTGAGCGCGATACTCCGATTTACTTCTCGTGTTCTCTCAAAGCAACTGCCTTCAACATGCCTCCAACAGATCGACACCCAATCATCATGGCGGCAATGGGAACTGGATTGGCGCCGTTCCGCGCTTTCATTCAACACCGTGCATATCTCAAACGGTCTGGCAAGGAAATCGGACCAGTTGTTTTGTACTTTGGCTGCCGCTATTCAAAGAAGGACTATTTATATGGTGATGAGCTCGCTGCGTTCTCTGCTGAGGGAGTGTTGACTGACCTGAAGGTTGCGTTTTCTCGAGATCAAAAAGAAAAATTCTACGTCCAACATCACATCGATCGGGATCCAGAGCTTCTCTACAAACGACTTATCACTCAACAAGGCTTCTTCTACCTCTGTGGTTCGGCGAAACAAGTTCCTATTGATATTCGTGCGGCTGTCGTAAAGGCCATCGTCGAAATTTCTAATACGACAGAAGAGATGGCTTCTGATCTCGTTAATCAAATGCAAATCAAAGGGCAATACAACGTTGAAGCCTGGTAACCGACTTTTTAAGACTTTTTGATTCAACTTGAAACCCTTCTTTGTTTTGTTTGTCCGTTCTTTTTATACAACTTCATATCGACGTTTTTCATCAATATGAATACGAAGTGTTGTGTTAGCAATGCTTATAAAGGGGTCTTTGTTGTAATTGAAGAACAGTAAAATAATTGCTTTGTAATTGAAGAACAGTAAAATAATTGCTTTGTAATTGAAGAACAGTAAAATAATTGCTCAGTGGTCCAAGTAATACAGGGTCACACACAAAATGATGAGAACGGGTTTCTCTGCCTGATGAAACTGTACTGTTATCAATTCTTGCTGGCGGATAGCGAATTTCCTTGCTGAATGTCATCCAGACTTTGCCATTTTGATAAAGATGCATCCCATCTCTAAGCATCCCTGAGTTAACGAAACTACTCTTCCCCACAAGTATTGGAAGCTCTTTACTTAAGTGCTGCTGCTGCAAGAGCTGCACCCGTGTAAACTCTTTCTTACGCTAAAATAGGAAATGAGATCCCAAAGCCGTAACATGCAAATTCCTGCCATAAACGAAATCAAAGAAAACGTCTGGTGGGAGTGTTTGTATCCCCAAGGGAAGCGGAAGCAAGTGCTCCTGAAAACTCATGCAAGTGCGGAACCTCTTTGGCAGAAAGGCACAGATTTCAGTCAAATGACAACAAAAAACCTCAAAAGAGGCGTATGAGTTTGCCCAACGAGCCGTCAAACACTTCAAGGCCACGAAAATAAAGCAGAACGATTTCACCCCTTCCAACTCACAGGTGGTAAAAGACGTAAGTAGTTGAAGGGAAACGAAATCTGATTCTGAAATCCAGGCGCGTCGACGTGTCAATGATATTGACTATGGGAAATGGGATGGTTTGGTTGAAGAGCTGAGACTTGAAGAAGAAAAAGAAGCTCAAAAAAAACAAGAAACAGCCGATTACACGAAAGCGATGGCTGGATGCGCCCATGACCACTCACAGGTAGATCTTATGGGAATTTGCTTGCTGTTATCTCTTGATTTTATAGGAAAGGCAGATTTACGAAAAAGCAACTTCGGAGAAACTGAAAGCAGCGGAAAGGTAAGCAGCAGGTTGATCGAATTGAAAGCAATATTTTACCTGAGGCTAATGAATGCTTGTTTTAGATTCCGAGTTGAGGGAAATGTTGCGTATAAGGAGAAAAACTTTGGATTAGCTGCTGTGAATTATAGAAAAGTGAGGGAAGGTCAATGTTGATGATACAAAGATTGTTGCAGGCACTACTGCAATTTGATTATAGCTTTCCGGATACTCCTGAGGAAGAAGAATGGATGAAGAGAGAGAAACTTGCTGTTCATCTGAATATGGCTCTCTGTAAATTCCATCAAAAGGTAATGAAGTTGGTTATGGAATTCGTAATGGTTGGATGTAGGAGTGGGATGAAGCGTTGACCCAATGCCGATTAGCGTTAGAAATGGATCCAAAGAATTGCAAAGCTTCTTACAGACGGTGAGAAAACAACAACAACACACACGGATTGATGTTTATTTTTAGCGGTCTGGTCTATTTACATCTTGACAATTTTGAAGAAGCAGAAAAGGTGTGCCTTTTGACAAGAGAGTCCTCAATGTGTTTGTTGTCCAGGCGCTCTCAGAGGCGTTGGCTCTTCAGCCGAAGGACTCCTCCTCCTCGATTGTTGACGCTTTGAGGCAACTTGACAGAAAGGTGAGTTAAGCCAGACACACTTTTGGTTCATTTTGTTTGTTTTAAGAAACGCGTTTATAGCAAGAGGAAAAAGCGTATCTGCTCGGCCATGTTCCAAGAAGAAAACCAGTCTTTGAAAAACAGTACCATAGTAGATCGAAGTGAACAACCCGGAAGCATGGAAGAATCTCGAAGTGTTACTGAAACTCCCAATGAAGAAATCCATCAATCAGAGAATGCAGAGGAAATGTCTGTCACTCCAATAGAGAATCAGGAAGCGAGGGGCGAGTTAAGAAACCAGGAGGGAGACAAGATTGCAAACTCAGCACAGTCCAATGAAGTGAGAACAACGAAGGGCAGCCGCATTGTGCCAAATCGGAGCGTGCGAAGGAAAAAGAGGTCGAAGGGAGGAAGAGTGATGATGAGCGGATCTGCAAGGAGTGATCTGTCTAACCGTCGAAGACTGTCCCATAGAACCGCATTATTTTCAAATGAGGCATTTGAAGGAGGGTCCACGATCTTCCATCTGTGTCTAGCACTCGCTGTTATATTTAGTTTATTGATGCTTGCCTTATCGGTGGCTTTAGGATCAGGATTCGGAAGTTCTATTGAGCTGGCAAGTGGTTCTGTCTTACGTCCGGTTCAATTCAATTGGAGGAAATCAGTCCAATTCTTTGTATCAATCGTCGCAACACTTCAGCTTGTAATTTTGACGATTATCTGTGCAGTTGATTTCTTCCCTACTGAAGGTCCCCCCCAAGCGAGTCTTCCCATCGAATCTCCCAATTGTTTCCTCAAAACCCCAACAAGCAAAACTCCCTCCGTCGTCACAACGACCATCGATGGCATCACGGGTTCGTCCTAAACTCCACCCTCTCCCCCCAATCGTGAACGACAAGGATCGTCAAGATCGCCTTGTGAAGAGTCGTTTCTTGGGATCATCTGAAGACGACGATTTAATGAATGAATTAACTCAGCCATCGTCATCAGTGAGCTCTGATGATTCGCCGAGTGATTAGATTTTCCAAACATGCAATCCAGACAACGCGCCGAAGTATTCTTGCTACCAGTTAGTTGACGAAAAAGAGCAGCAGCAACTCAAAATGTTCACTTTTTGCCAAGAGATTTTTGAATGAGCGTTCTGCGTTTCTTGTGGGCAGCCATCAACTGGAATCGCTGGAAATCGGTCATACTGGCCCGGAAATTTTGAGCGGCACTGACAGAAAAGGAATGATCCCCAATTAAACTTAAAATCACATTTCAAGAGCACGTACCGCTTCTTGCCCCATGCGCTGTCAGCGAACTGCTCAACGGTCTTTTCCTTCTCAAGGCAGCCTTGAAGAGTCTTGGAGCGACACCCTCTCTTAACTCCTTTGACTAACAGGTCCGACAATTGAAGTCGCTTGATTGGAATGGGTTGCCGTTTGACGTCTGTTGTTGGTCCATCGATCAAAACACGCTTTTGGTCAATAATGTCAACGATGACAGCAACCTGATATTTAAAGGACAACATCACGACACACCCATTCAAATTTCGACTCACTTTATTATAGTCGGGTCCGTACTGAATAAGACAGAGGCGCCCGGGCTGTACGAATCTTGTAAAGAGAGTGGATTCCATGGCGGCAGCACAGTGCGGGGTCCTTCAGTCGAGGCACACGAAAGGTCCTGGTGGTCTGCTTGTTTGTCAGACAAAGATGTCCCGAGGGACAGATAATTTGGGACTTATGGTTTCAGGCGATGCTATACTGAAGAACGGCGTTCTATCAAGAAATGTAAAACTTGAAGCAAAGACATAACAGCAAGGTTTATGACGATGAAAAGAAGTCGGTAATCAATAGTAAGAACCTGAGACAGAAAATGTTTTCACGCAATACAAAATTCCTTACAAAGAGAAGTGACTTCAACTTCAATAAGAAGATTGGAACTTGTACAAGCCAAAAACTTCCCTCCGAGTCGATTTCGGAAATGCTGAAACGAACAACAGTCACACTCATGATCATCTTATTTTCTCATACCTGAGCAAATGTCTCTTCGCTAGATCTAAATCCCTCGGAACTCCCAATCCCGCTTCATGCATTTGCGAAAGTAAAAATTCAGCGTGAATTTGATGAGGTGCACTTTGTTTAATTGTTGCAATCTCTGAATGCTGTGGTGTTGATGCGCGGTCGTAAAAATCTGAAAAACAAAAGAAATTCAAAAATTCTAAGAACGTCTATATTGATGTCAGCTGTATTCTCACGATACGCTTCTTCATAATGACGTCCAGAACGTCTCTGGTACACATCATGACTCCGACGAAGAACACCCCAGCCACTCATCGAAGCGCCATCACTATCGCTGAACTGATCCTCTATTTCATCAACAATATCGTCGTTCAAATCAATGAAAGCGTTTAAAGTCCTTCTGGTTGATTGTGGTGAAGGTACTAGGCCCCATCCATGATATGCATATTCCCCCCAGTCGGATTAATGCATGAGACGAGCGTTGAAGTGCCGCCAAATCCCAATACCGTTGAGCAAACGCCCTATTGACTCCCAAACCTGTTGAAGGACCATCCACCAACCCACTTGATGAGAGTCCAACTTACTTGGGTGCTCATCTAACGAAAAAAGCGCCGTTGGAGTCACGAACTTCTTTTTCATTCCAGGCATTCGAGAAGCGACAGATCGAATAAGCGTTAACCCGCGATTATCAGGATCTCGCTCACGTATGCTGCCTATTGCTAACGGGCGTCCTCCGCCATCGAGAAGTTCACCTAAATTCGATTGGACGAATTCAATTCCACTTTCAGCCAATTTCCAATTCACGAACGCAGATTCATCGCGACGATTTTGTGCGTCGAAGGAATATGCCTACAAGCACATGACGCATGATTTGGGACATCCGAATAGAATCCTACTTTCTTTAAGTTATCGGCAACCCAGAAATGTCTCTCTGCAACTCGTTTGAACAAACCAGCAGCAATTGAACAGTCGCGTAACGTTCCAAGTCCATTAAAATGCATCACACCTTAAGAGACACATCAATGCATCCAATGAAGCAGTCATTATTACCTAATAGATACATCGCGGATGAATGCCCTTGTTCAACAGCAGATGAAAAATATTTGAGGGCTTTACTAAAAGATTGTTCAACTCCAGTGCCAGTCAAGTGAAGAGCTCCGAGATTGTAACGCGCATCAGGGAAACCCTTTGCGGCTCCCTAGAAGTGAAAAATAAAGACGAGAATCAAATAATAAATTAACTGACCAAAGTGAAATGGAGTACAGCCTTCTCAATTGATGCTGGTGTCGATGGTGTCCCGACAAAATACAAAAACCCCAAACCATTATGAGCTGAATGAAAACAAGGATTCGAATATAATATTAATATTATTTTTGTTACTAGTCGTGTCTCTAATTGAGTCATTTACCCATCGGATCGTATTGAGTTGATAGAACAAGTTCAAATAACTTCATCGCTAAATCATAATTCTTTTCAACACCAATACCCAACGTCACTAAATAACCCAACCACGAGAGAGCCTCTTTGAAACCTTTCGAAGCTGCTTGTTTGAAATAATGAACAGCCAACGAGTAGTTTTGTTGGCACCCATCGACTCCTAAAGAAAAACAAGTTCGATACAGACTGAAACACACAACTACCTAAGAGATATTTTCTTCCAACAGCTGCTTGGATTTTTGGATGTCCCGTTTCCGCTAAATGCTTCTGTAAATCTACCAAATGGGATTGAGTTCTCCCTCTTCGAGAACTGGCTTCTCCAGAAACATCGAGATCTAGCCGAATAATTTCAGCAACTGGCGGAATTCCAGCTGATGAAATTTGGGCCAGTTCTCTCGCGACATGCAAAAAATAAGTTGCTGCAGCGGTGCATCTTTTGGGGACGCCCAAGCCGTGCAGGTGGCGGAATCCGAGTGCCAGCTGCGCTCCAACATGGCCGCCTTGCGCTGCAGCATAGAAATGCAGCAAGGCTAATGTTTCACGTCTATATAATGGGAATGTTTTTGGCACTCTCATTTTCTTTCCTTAACTTTGATGAGTTTTGAGTTAACTGTTGCCGTTGCATCCAGTGCTGTGTGATTTCAAATTCATCTTCATCGTGTTCCGAAGCAAGAACTTCCATCGTATGGAGAAGAAGCTCAGAAGAATGTCCCAAATCTGATGTGATGTAATTGATGAATGTGTTTAATTCATTCCATGATTCAACAGAAGGTGAAGATTGAGGAGGAAAGAATCCATCCACATGAAATTGAAACTTGTTTGTTTGTGAAGGAGTTTTGTACTGCTTCAGAACTTCAGAGAGAAGGACAGGATCACGGGTGAATGCAGGAGGGTTGTAGTAAGTTGAGAAGACGAGAGCCAACTGATATTGAGCTTCTGCATTTCCTTGATATGCTGAGTATCTCCACAATCCAAGCGCACGCGTAATGTTCTTTGAAGCATCTTCGGAATGAAGCAGACCGGAAGGAATCAATCCTTGAAAGTATAAATCTCCAAGAATAAGAGAACACCTCACAAGAAAAGAAGATGAGAACTGTAAAAAGAACTTCCTCTTACCTTGAGTCTATGTAAACGAATCGACCAAGAACTGATAGGAATTTTCGCGCTATAGACAGATCAAGTGGAGCTTCAATAAATTCATTATGAAGAGTTTCAACTGAATCATCAACAGAAGGTGGTGCTGATAGATCTGTCACCTCTGATAAAACTTCTTTGAGAACATCATTATAAGCAGCTGTTGATTCTCTATTGTCATATGCGTCAGATGGAGACAAACAAATCACTACCAATAAGGCAAATAACCAAAATTGCAGAGTCCAACAAAGTTTCTTGTTGGTCGTTTTGCTGAGTCCCAAAACTCCACTTCCTGGATTTCGATCCATTCTCGTCTGCGCTAAGGGTCTATCGTATGTAAGAGTTGTAGTCAGTCCATCCCCAATTTTACATCTCTAAAAAAATCCAGACCATCGACTAGGCACGCAGATTCGCTATTGCTCCGACTCCGGTGGCTGATTCGGTGGCTGATCCAGTGGTTGTGATGCTTCCTCTGATAAACACAAAGACTTCAATAAGTTTTGATTCTTCGATTACCTTCTCTTGCTTTCCGTCGTTCTTGAATACGATTCCAAAATTGTTCTTCTTCTATCACGCGTGCTGCTTGACGATGCGCGAGATTTGCAGATGAAACATTGTAAAATCCACTCTTAATCATTGCATACTCCATAGCTAAAGAAGGGGAATGTGTTATTCATCCAATAGTTGTCACTCACCTGCCCCAGTAGCAAAGCAAACCCCACACAACAGTGGCACTCTCCGATAAACATTTGGTGGTGGCAACGCTAGACGTCCCTGGCAGATATGATTGATTCACGTTTTACACCTTTCCTTACTTCCATTCCTTTTGAACTTAACGGTCCCTAATTTGTTATTGACAAAAAAAAAGCTCTATGACTAAACTCGCTAATCACTAAAAATCTTCTACCGCTTCGTCCTCTGAACCTTCGATTTCTTAACATTCGTTCTGCAAACAAAAAAGACTGCATTTTTTGGTTGCACTGACACACGCACCCAGGATTCTTTTCACGGGCTTCTTCCGTTCTTCCATAGATTTTCATAGACGTTAAGAAAAGATCGCGTAACCCTGAAGTTGAACAATTTCTAATAGATTTAGACTACCGTGTTGCCATCGCTAAACAAGCCAATAAATCTTCATCATTGTTGACCCCGGTTGGATTCGCTGGATTGGATTTAACGCTCACCAAGTTCACTACAATATCGCGCTAATTCATCCATTTGATTCAATTCAATGACGTGTCTAGGAAAGAGACGCGATTCTTCAACTCTCTCTAAACAATCACCTAACACGATTTGAAACTATCAATAAAACAGAATCATTGACGCGTACATTCTATTAATTGTTCTCCCCCGACAAGCGAAGTATCTCCATCTAAGATGCTGCAATCTTCTCCCATATTCCTGATAGACGCATTAAGGAAGGCTAATTGTCTTATCCACTTACGCGGCAGGAAAGTTCGGGCCCTTCTACAATAATGACTCCTGGATATCCTGATAGGACGAAAATGGCGACGATTGCATTTTGAATGTCCTCACCGATTTTTGAATAGCCGCCAAGATGCATATCTGCACCCCATCTGGAGGAAAACCATGAACTCGAAATCATCAAACGAAAGACTCACCTGAGAATAAGATCCCTCTTGATGGGAGATCTTATGTGATGAGAATAGAAGAGACGACGACCCAAAGTAGTTTCAAGACTTGAAGGGCCTCGTGGAACAACCGTTAGCATTGATGAGGCTGTTTCAGTTGTAACATCGTCGTCATCATCATCGTCATCATCATGATCATCATTATCATCATTATCATCATCAGCATTGTCTCTATTTGCTTCCTGCGAGAGAATATCACGCTGTTATAAGGAAGGAGATTGTTGTTCCTACTGCTTGTAAATCTTCAAAATGAGTTTGGAAGGCTTGATCCTTTTCCTCTAAGGAATGAATCACTCGGGTCAAAGAGTCCTTTAAATAAACATTAGACTTCAGATATACAACAGACTAAACTTGCCTGCCCTTGCTGCAAAACGAGTCCAATTGCCTCCATCGACTCTGTAGGAAGACCTTGTAACTCTGATTGAATTTCTTTTAGTTGTCTAATTGGAATTGGACAATGTTGAGGTTGAATTGATGCCGTTGAATGAAGTTCAATATGATGAGAAGAAGAGTCATCAGATGAGAATGAAATGAGAAGCAAAGAGATTTGAAATCCATCGGTTTTAGTCTGAAACGAAGAAAATACGTCGTGTATTAATTACTTGAGTATATGTGGAACAATTTTTGAATTACCGGATACATTGGGTGAAGCTCAAACATAAATCCTAGATATGTTGAAGAATAACAACAAGAATGAAGAAAAACCAGAAGAGTGATTGGAGCTGATAAATAGTCTGAATAAAGACCCTCCAATTGATGGGAATTAATTTCATCTTTGGACCCTCTTTTCTCAAGAATTTCACTAATCTTCTTCCATAATGGTTTGGGACTTAAAATAACAACATCCTCAGACTCAAGCAACTTTCTCATTCTCTCTGGAAGCTCTTCATTCCCCTCACTATACAATAGGATCCTTCTCTGTCCCTCATCTTCAAATCTCGCGACATCCACCCCATCAAGTAATGTTGCATACATCGCTTCAATAGCTTCAATCTCATTCACTTGTCGTTCTAAGTTGTCGAGCACCATTCGGTCAATCGGTTCCACTACACGCTCCTTTTGTGGGAGCGCTTTCTCAGACTTCGTCCTCCAGGATCGATTTCTACGTTTTTCATGTTTTTGCTGAGTGAGTCCTTCGTGCGTTTTTTGGTGTCGTTCTGTCATTTCGCGGTCAGTCCAGTCATCTACTGTTAAGGTGGGACTATCTGTTGACGCTTTAAAGGACACAAAAATTCATATTTTCATCAACCATGCAGACTCAAATATGTGCATCAATGGATCGATTTGATGAAACCATCCAGTCGCATGCCGCAGAAGATCGACAACATGTCAAGGAATGTCGATTCTCTCCCTATGTTAATAATGGAGGGTATGGAAAATAGTGTCCCAGCTTAGAATGACTTTTCTATTTTCAGAACTGTCGTAGCAGTTGCTGGTAGTGACTATGCCGTCTGTGTTGCGGACACCCGACTCTCAATGGGATTTCAAATCCATTCTAGACGTTTTCCCCAAATATACGAAACTGTAAGAGTTTTGACGGCCCAATGTTTTTATTGACGCCCGTCTTTTTAAATTGACTTGTTCGATTAAAGAAAGACGTCCAGACAATGATTTATCGACGATGACTGTGTCTCTTGTAGAACTAATACATGCATCATCGCATCTTCTGGAATGCAAGCTGACATCACAACCCTCCACAAAGTTCTACTTGTAAGTGTGTCGAGCTCTACTGTCATCTCTCATCCATGTTCAATTCAGCACGAAGTTCGCATGTATGAACACACACATCGGCACCCACCAACAATCGAAGCCCTGTCCCAACTTCTTTCAACAACTCTTTACCATAAGCGCTTCTTCCCTTACTATGCGTTCAACGCCTTGGTGGGTGTCGATAGCCAAGGACAAGGAGCCATTTATGACTATGATGCTATTGGATCGTATCAGCAAAGTTCATACACAGCGCGTGGAACTGGATCAAGCCTTGCTTTGTCAGTCTTGGATAATCAGGTGAGTGACATGAAATCGAATAATCAATTGAATTGATGGTTTTTTCAGATCCATCGCAGCAATCAAACAAATCCTCCCCCTCAATTGAATAAATTACAAACAATTGATCTCGTGAAAGATATCGTAACATCGGTTTGTGAGAGGGATATCTATACAGGTGAGTAGTTGACGATAAGTTTTGCCTGATTCTTTTTTTGTTCAGGGGACGAAGTAGATGTTATCGTTATCGATGCTGCTGGAATCAATGTTTCTAAGATGCCATTGCGCAATGATTAATATTTTGAACTTTTCTGCTTGACAAAAATCGTACTGAACCTGTTAAGACCATGGACTCATCCCAGCCGTTCGTCCCCTCAACAAGAGAAGAGCGGCTTAAAGGACAGAAGGTCATTGTGATTCTAGATCAGGCGTAAGGATTCGAGTGATTCTATCTTGATTCATTCTCCCTGTGCAGATGTTTAGAAATTGTTGAAAGTAAAAAACACACTTACAGTCTCTTGAATTCTCAAGATCATCGCGGCGTTTTGAAGAAATTAAATCGTGAACCAGACGATATCAGACCAGATATAACGCATCAGTACGACTAACGATGAGCATCTGTGATCCATTGTCTCCTATAGGTGTTTGATTACACTCTTAGACAGCCCATTGAATAGAAGCGGAAAACTAGCAATTTTTATTCGCACCGCTGATAATCAATTGATTGAAGTATCTCCGCATTTAACAATTCCAAGAACATGGATTCAATTTGAAGCTTTAATGGGTAAGGGACACTGACTCCCCGAGAACGTCAACTACAGCACAGCAAGATGGAAAAATCATCAGAAAACACCCTTTGAAGAACCCTTTCTTTGCAGTGACTTTCCTCCAAAGACGCTCCATCAAGGCTCAGGAATCGAACGTTACATTACTGCGGGTAGGAATCATTTTTCAGCCAGATAACCCAAAAAAAAAACTTGTCTTCGCTTTCAGTATGTAAAAAACAATTTAGATGAAATTCTTCCGCCATCTGCAAATCGATACGGATTGTCAGTGAGCGGGAAGAGTGTCGATTTACGGCAGTTTTGCGACCAATTCAAATCGATTCAAGATCCAGTAATTTTCTTCATAGGAGCAGTTGCTAAATCAGATCCAAGTAAGCTTGTAGTTTGTATGGACTGTATCGCACGGTGTTGTTCTTTCAGCTTCCGTAGAAAATTGCAATGGAATCATAGATGCGTTACGGATATCTGAACATCATCTGACAGCAGCAGTGAGGCACAATTTGCACAAAGTCACTTTTCTCCCATTTCACTTTTAGGTTTGTTGTGGCAAATTATGCAATGAATTTGAAAACCTATGGAATATACTTTGATGATTTGAAGCCAAATGCATGTTCCGTTTTTCTCTTCTTTTTGAACTTTTCGCATAAGATGGTCCTAACATCGAGAGCGTGTATTCGCCCTAATTTATGGAAAGAATGTTATCTCATTCACAGACTACCCAGCTGGACTGGATTCAGGACGAACGCTACCGCAGCAAGCTCCTCTGAGGTGACGACGACAGAGGAGAAACCCGCCAAAGGACGTCGACGCAAAACCACCGAGGAGAAGCACAAGAAGTATACTGATGTGACGATTTATGACCCTTTGCCCCCACAGCTGGGAGTTCAATCTTACGATGTTCGTCATGAATTCAACATCCCGGACCATATTCAGAAAGAGTTGAGAAGAGTTGTGGTGTGGAAGGCCAAGAAGATTTGTGTAGATTGTCGAGTGAGTCTCAGAGTTTGGTTTCACATATTTGTCCATTTATACAGAAAGAGGTTGGAAAGGGAATGATCGAGGTGTTCGAAGACACTTGTCCCATTTTATGGAGACATAAAGTGGGATTTGGGAAACATCGAAGAACATGTCCTCTACAATCGTAAGCAGAAGGGATTTATTTCATCATTCAGTCTTCTGATCAGTTTTGCGAAACACAGTTCATATGGAGAATTACGATCTGAACTGAAAGAAGATTTCGATGATTGTCTTAGACAGAGAGAGAAGATTAGATCTCTAGAAAGTCAGTCGGGTGCTTCAAAGTGATGGGATGAGACCTTTTCTTGGTTCATCAATCAAAATACAGGTCAAAAATCTTTGATGCTGTCAACCGTACAAATTTCTCTTAAAAGACACGTTGTAATTGAATGCAAATCAATACTCATTTACATCGTCATCATCATCTAAAGGTTCAATTGTATCTGTTGTTCCCAGTGGCCCGATTCCACCCGTATGTCCTTCAGCAAGAAACAGCTGAAGAAATAACGAGATAAGCAAAGGAATGAACAGAATTGATAGAACCAGAGACTATTCATTAATGGATTCTTCTACTTAGACCTACCGCGATATTGAAGCCAGCAATCAACGTTGTTAATGCAACATTCAATGTCAATAATTTCCATGGCATTTTTCTGAGTAAATCTGTTGGATCCACTGCTGGGTCACACAATCCTGGTATGCGTGATTGTGTCCGCTGAATCAATCCAAGAGTGGCTAGAGGAGCTGTAAGTGATCCTAATATTGCTGAAAAAAAGAATCAAAAATGAAAGGCATCCATGGATCACTTGAGAGGAACAAGATGGTGTTGCGATGGAATAATGAAATAGTTGAAGGCTTACTAAAAGTTCCTGCCCTTATTGAGAGCGTATGTGGCCAGGTTAATTTACGTCTTCTACATAATTTAACACATAAAAGATCAGCCGCATCATCTGCTAGTCGATTTACATTATGGACTAAAAATCCACGATACAACCCTCCAATGAAGCCGTCAAATGTCCATGAGAGTTCAGCC
Source organism: Condylostylus longicornis (assembly GCF_029603195.1). Classification (NCBI taxonomy): domain Eukaryota; kingdom Metazoa; phylum Arthropoda; class Insecta; order Diptera; family Dolichopodidae; genus Condylostylus; species Condylostylus longicornis. The sequence continues at coordinate 15,800 of NW_026578711.1, forward strand.
ATCTGTAGAAAACCTGGAAAGAGTGAGATTAAAAGAGGGACAAAAGGTTGAAGACCGGAAATAAAAAAAAACGGACTAAGAATTGAGACAGCAACCGAGGACTTACTGATTGTCTCTGGGCCTTCGTAGACTGTGAGGCGTGTTGCAACAACCAGAAGAGGATAAACAATTGCATCTGCAACAGCTTTGATGATAATTTGTGGGACATCTCGCACAGGACTGATTGCAGGGCGAGGGCGGGTGGAGATTCTTGGAGAAACGATAGAATCGACTGAATGTTCCCCTTCAAGCGTTGGATGAGAATGAAACAATTTTTTGTAGAGTGCTGAAATGGAGAAAATCAAACATTTGAAGAAAAGACTCAGAGAAGGAGCCTTTGAATCGATCCCTACATGCAACGGTCTTCTCGATTGAGCGGTAGGCGTTTCGAAGCGGCTTATAGAATACACGCAATGAATGGTAGACAAGCATGTCACTGAGATTCACAAAATTCCGATACAGAGAAAATAAAGGAATCCATACCGCAAAATTCCATGAAGCAAGTAAGTTCCAAATCCACGATACAAACCAAGATATCCCTCATCAGAGATAATCTGAAGAAAGAAACAGAATAAAGATCTGGGTGGAATCCAAACGGACTCACCAGCTGGAAAGATTTGAGTGTCCCAGAAACAACGGAAGATGTTATACTGAATGCAGCGGATGTGGATGACGCGAGTAAGGGAGATCGAACAGGAACCTGATCTTTGGGCAGCCAATCTGGTGTTATCCAACCTGCAGGACGAAGATATGGAACACATACGCCTCGAGTTTGAACCTGGGGAAGACAAATATGATTTGAATAAAATGAAACAATTATTCCTACAGTTGTCAATGGGTAAAGGACAATACTCCATGGCGTTAATGTTGATTGAAATCGCCATAGAGGCACCCTTGTCACGAATCGACCTTCATGATCCTCTGCGACTGGTTGTAATGATGCTGGTGCTTCGGATTCCCGAGCCATCCCCTAAATCTGTTGGGTATTAATCACTGTTCCTGTAAAGTCTTGTCAGGCATGGTGCAAGCAAACAAAAAATTCCAGCAACAGCCATCACGATCATGAAACGAAAGCGGTTGCCAAGGGACCCCAACTCATGCGCTAGAAAGTGCTATGAAGACAGAATAAATTAAGCTTGTGATAGCGTACCCTGGAAGTGTTACCTCTCTGCTTTCTCGGGTTTGGAGGATTGCGATCTGAGTTTTCAATACAGCAACCTCTAAAAGTTGAAAGACAATAGGTCGACAACATAGTGCTCTTCTAACTAACCGAACTTGATAGCAGACACTATGGATTGATCTTCGATCGCTCTCTGGCTGAAGGGCAACAGCTTGCTGTTCTCATGTTCTCGTTGGTACCTTTCGACGTGGGACGCCTTATTTAGATCTTCAAGACTTCTGTGAACCCTCATCAGCCAATGCAGCAGAGCGGCGCCGAAATCTCTGCTGTCGTCTTCACCACTCAACTCGTTCATTGCCGCCTCCGGTGGCGGTTGGCAGTGGGAGATATCCGCCACATGAGTGCTTCGCTGTTGCAAACTTCCTTCATTGGTATCGCTATCAGAAGTGAAAGTAAAAGTCTCTCCGGCTTTGCTTCTGGCCTTCGGTGTCAGCCGGTCAGATGTTCGGGGCTCGATTCGTTTCTTTGCTAATGGACGGGGAATGTCGGTCTTATTTCGCTGCATGGTCCAGCATCTTATGAGCAATTGAAAATCAAAATTCTGAGTTTCTGCATTTCAAAAAAAGAAATGAAGCAAAATTTAATTTGAATTCAAATCGCCGCTGCTGATGTTCTATCGAGGACAGAGAAGCCATAGCATTTCATCATCTGTTTCCAGTAGTTCCAGACGCTGCTGTTCTCCCTGTCGGGCGTAATAGTGGTCGAAAACTGGCCTCAAGAGCCCAAATTTTCCAAATGCCGGTGATAGAGTACGCGAACTTACGAGCCATCTGATTTTGGATCCTCAGTTGCACACGTGCGCAGATCGCACAGCTGGTCCTAGGCGAGACGATGAGGCTAGTTGCAGCAACTGGAATGGTTTTTTGTTTCTATGAATTAAAGAACATTTCAAGGCCCGATACTTCGGGATGGAGAAGACGAACTCTTTCCACCTTCCGTCAGATTCCGAGCCAATGCAGCTCGATGGGAAAAAGCAATCCTCAGTCTGCAAGACCTTTAGCAGACAGACGATGCAATCCTATCACAGTTTATGTTGTTGGGGCCGGAATCGTTGGACTGTTGACGGCGTACGAGCTCGCTACTAGAGGATTCCATGTAATTGTTCTCGATCCCCGTCCAGAATCAGGAACTCAGTGCACAGCATCATCCTGTGGCGTATTGAAGAATGTGGGAGAGACTTGTGGAGAGAATTCAGTTACGATTCGGGATTATGATGAATTGACCTCAAAAAGCTTTGCAAGAGGCTGTTGGTACTGGTCAGATGCGCGTTCAAAATTGATGAGTTTTTCCTTTTTTCGTAAGGCGCGAAACATCATACTACGGTGGAAGCGTCGGTATTGGGTTTCTCAAGATGATGACCCAACACTTGAGAGGTTGAATTGGCCGGATGATCCGATGGAAAAAGGAAAAGACGTCGACACTCCCACAACAGATAAAAGCATTCGCCCGAGAAAACTCTGGATGGCTGGAAGAACAATTCCGCATAACATTAACCTTGCAGCCACTTTCTCGGACCCTCATTTTATTCGATGGGTTGTGGGCCGTGCATCTGCTTGGCTCGCAGCGGAAATAAGAATAATATGGGACATTGCCAACGAAAAAGTAGCGAAGACTGTGTTTCAGAAATCAGATGGCTTCGAAAAAAGTCGAAAAAGAGACGAAAAGGAAGATTTGAAAGAATTTGCGAAATGGTCGAAAAACCGACTTGGAGAGATTATTAAGTTGGAACAACAAGAGAAGGACAAAGTCAATTGGCGGCCTCAACGGGGATGTCTTCATCTTGCTACTACAGCTTCTGGTCTCAGAGATTTTGGTGGAGATTTTGGTGGAGATTTTGGTGGAGATTTTGGTGGAGATTTTGGTGGAGATTTTGGTGGAGATTTTGGTGGAGGATTGGTGGAGAGTGAACCGAGCCGCAATTCTGTTCTTCGTGGCGATGAATGTATTAGGAGATTTCCTCCGTTGCATCAGAGTCCTCTGCCTTTGAAAGGAGGATTTTGGGACTCTCTTGTGGGTTCGATCGATCCTCCCGCTTTGATTCGTTTGTTGGAGAAAGTTTGCCGTGAAAAATACGGCGTCCAATTTGCGTACGAAACCAAGGTATTCTCCGCATCATCGACGTTTTCGTATATCTTTCATTCAGGTTACGGGATTTGTTCAATCACGTTTGTCAGACAATCGGTTTGCCATCACGGGATTAGAAACTTCAAACGGTTTCGTTCCAGTTCCTCCAGTTCTTTTATCGAATGATGCTGATCAACAATTGTCCTATTCTCCAATCATTCTAGCAAATGGTGCTTGGGTTCCTTTTCTCACTGCAAAACTTGGCGTCTACACTCCTGTTTATCCCGTCAAAGGGCTAACGCTTGTTTTTGTGAAGGACAAAGCCAGTTTGCCTTCCCCCTTGCTAACCCAGCAACGTCCTCTATGGGAAACTTCGAAGCAATCTCCTCCATCTTTAAGTCTTCCATCTTTATTTCGCGAAGTTTCAAGGCAACACACTCTTCTGCACGATCGGGTGTTTTGGGTCAATCATTGCGATAAGTTTCTTCGCATATCTTCTTTCTCCGAATTGAATGGCTGGAAACTCGCTCCAAATGAGAAAATGAAGAAAGCACTTGTCGAGAGGACTAAATTGTTATATCCAAAGCTTTTTGAGGAAGCTGCCGGTCGATGCGCGGTGATCTCAGGATTAAGACCAGTGACTTCTGATGAACGTCTGATCGTTGGTCCACTTTGCGAGAAGTACGAGAATGTTTTTATTAATACTGGAAGCGGTTACGACGGATTCTCTTATGCTGCTGGGTCCGCACGTCTCGTCTCTGAATTCGTTCAAGCGGCACTCTCGACCAATTTCAAAACTGATTCATCTCTAGAAGCAATTTCCCAGAAATTTCATCCTCATGGTCGCGTTCGGTATTCCCCACAGTTTTGTCGCTTTTGTCGCTATATATGGAATCAGGCAGACTAACTAAAAAATGGATATAAAAGTCTAATCAACAAGACGTTTCTCTTTCTGAGATCCTAATTCCTCGGCAGTTCTAGTTTCAACTGGTGTATCCGATACTTGTTTATCCGATACTTGTTTATCCGATACTTGTTTATCCGATACTTGTTTATCCGATACTTGTTTATCCGATACTTGTTTATCCGATACTTGTTTATCCGATACTTGTTTATCCGATACTTGTTTATCCGATACTTGTTTATCCGATACTTGTTTATCCGATACTTGTTTATCCGATACTTGTTTATCCGATACTTGTTTAACTGGAATGGACTTCAAAGCAAGTTCCTCAGATTCAACGTCACAAATAGGACGAAGATTCTCCTTAAGGGCTTCAGCATCTTCAAGTTTGTACGGCGTATCAGAGAAGCCGAACACCACACCCCATACTGAGGTGACACAGTGATAAAGACGAAACAGAACAGGTTTCCACTTACCCGCATTCTTGGCGCTCACACCGTGGAATAACTGTTCCTTCCCCTCGGGACTCCAAAGCGCCATCGGAGGCATTTCTTGATCTGGTTGAACTTTGATTGCATAGGGATTCGGCTGGAGTGGAATTGCCCATTCTGCGTGAATTGATTTGAGAATAATTGGAAGATTTTGAGCGTCATGTGTTGCGTGATCAACAGCAGAATATCCAGTGAAAACGGTTGGCTGGAAGAAAACAAAATAAGAAGATTCGGAAACACAATTTGTTTATCTCACAATTTCTTGATTCACGAGTTCATTGAAAACAGAAATCCATGGATCAAAATATCTTGCCATCCGTGGTTCAGCAATGAGTGTGAAATCTGGGTGGAAGGGATGCGTTCGACGTGATAAGACATCTGGGTATTCCTGATGAGGAGTTTGACATTTCAATATTTTGATTTCCTACTCACTTTGAGGAAGAGCTGATAGAGACCTTTAAACAAACGACAAGTCAGCTTTTTCCCTCCTGTTAATCCTTGACTCTTTGTTAGAGGTGGTGACATCACTCCCTCTCTTAACCCTCTGGACCATCGATCGTCTGAATCTTGAAAACCGATAAAAATGATTTGCAATGATCGTAATTTCGGAATTCTCTTCAATACAGACGTCCATTGGCACTCCATCTCTACATCTCCTCGAACTCCAAGAACATGGAGGGTGAGATGCCGGTGTCTGTAGAGAGACCGAAGAAGGCGTCTCTGAAAACGTCCACGCTTCGATGTGTCAGTTAGATCAAGAAAAGAAGACGACAAACGCTCTTCATCCTCAGAAGGCTTGCGAGGAGCTGTTGCGAGTTCAATGCAGCGCAAAAGAGTGTAAGGAAGCGAAAGAATCATCGGGCGACGATCCTGAAGCAAAAGACTAAACACACTCTTTCTCTGATCAACACCTTACTTCTTTTAATGTCTCTGATGTATGAGATGTCATCCATAAATTATTCTTGGGATCGTCGGAGTTCGAATCTGTATCCGCATAATTTTTCAATATCGAAGTCGCGTGGGTTGAAAGTAGCTGCTGTGGTGTTGGTTTGAACTCAGGCGGTCCAGTTTCTTGCGAGTTCGTCATTTTTGTTGTTTCTCCGTTTGTTGCTTCTCCGTTTGTTTGTGAGTCAGATTC
>NW_026578712.1:0-14100 GCF_029603195.1 Condylostylus longicornis
ATAGCAGCGCAGGCCAACGATCGTACTCTTATTTCTCTTCTATTGATGTCTAGCTTCTCTGTATAATTATCTTCCAGAGACTTTCTATTGATGGATTCATCAATAGATATCGATATCTTCCCCATCTCTCTTGTCTATCAATGAATATCTTTTTCCAACGATTCCTTTTTTCAGAACCTTCTTATTCATTCGATGATGTTTTACTTCTTAATGGGTTGGTCCATGAATTTCAATACTCATCTGACAAGGTACTTGAATCTTTATTCTTTGATGAGGCGACTTCAAGCAAACTGGTAAGAAGTCTTTCCAATGAGCCACCGACTTGTCTCTCCAAACTTGAAACTCTTTTCAACTTTGTTTCTTTTGATCGTTTCAAATTTGTCTTTTATCACAAAGTTGATTCTCTAGGATCAAATTGGTCCCTGATAATGCGGATGACGAGGCGGATGAGTACGAAGTTCTGCTTAACAGAGAAACTGTGGATTTCGACAAACCTGATGGTGGTAACCAACACGGAATGAAGGATCAAGCGGTTGCTGCGTTCGTCAAATTGAAGTCTAATGTTCTTGCGCCCTTGCCCCAAGCACTTCAGAAGAAGCAAAAAGCAAAAAGATACACTGTGGAATATACGGGGAGAATCTTGCCAAAAATTCTACTTCCGAAAGAAATCGAAAAGACATCAAGAAATCAACTCGCGAACTTAACGGCCATCAACTACTGCCAGACATTTCCTCCAGTGTTGTTTGTCAAAGGTCAGTTGGCACATTGTGTGTGTTGATCTCAACATATTTTGTTCCTTCTCACAACATTCAAATGGTTGTCGTAGGAGTGAGATACGAACTCCATTCGAAGAGAATAGCGCGTCGAGTCGGTGAAGCGATTTTCGATGAGCTCGCTGATTTTCGAGATCGGATGGGAGTTGGAGATGAAAGACTTCCAGCCACTCCTGAAGAGACAGATGCTGCGGCGAAGGCGAATTTTTTGAGCCAATCTGTTCAGGGACGTCGAGACTCAGTAGCGATTTTGGTACGTCAGTCGCTCGTAGCGAAGCAACCGAATCCGTCGTTCGTTTTCGGTCTTCACACGGTCAATGAGCAGGAGAGCCCCAGTGACGTGAGTGGGCGGAATCTTCTGGGACTTCCTGACCCCGCAAGAAAACCGTCCGTGTCTGGTAAGACGTTCCTGTTGACCGTTGGATAACCTCTTGTTCAGACGGTGGTCTCGAATTGCCGAGTCGTCGTGGATCTGGAAAGAGCTCTCTTGAGAGACGCAGGGGTCTTACACGTTTGCTGCCAGTGGGATTCACGCCACTCGAAAGTTGGGACACGGATAGCGACAGCGACAATGAGCCTGAAACTATACCAGATTTCATCTCGCGAGGCGTCGTCCCAGAATGCCAAACCGAAGGCAATCACTCCGCAGATTCGAATATGTTTCTCTCATATGCAGATGTAGCGCGTCATCAACAACCACTACAGCATCGCCGTGCTGTATCTGATGTTCTTGATTCGGCTCCCCTTGATTCTCCGCGAGAAAGCAACTCTCCAAGACATCCACCCGAGGCGCGGCGTCATACCAGTTCTGACTGTCTTGGACAGTTTGCTCCAGACTCAATATTTCAAATGGCTCCCAAGCATCAGGCGGAGTGTTCAATTCAAGACATCGAGATGGGAACTATCATCTCTTCCTTCCAGAAGGAACCCTCTCCAGGGCTGAATGGCCCGGAACTGGGGGTCCCAACAACTAGATGGCCTGGCGGTCCACCCCCACCTGAACATAGAGACGTCTTTTTGACGTATGCCCTTTTCAGTTTGTTCTTGAATGAAAAGACCGAAGCGTTCATGCGAGAGGCCGACAAAGGAGGTGAGAGAGAAGTTTGAAGAAGTTACCTGGAGATGGCTCAAATCCCTCGCTTCCCACTCCAAGGCAATCTTCACTGTCTGAGCTTGCGGCAAGCATACCCACACAAAGACACATCCAACCACAAACTCCTGCGTGAAGTGAATGCTTTGTCTCCTTCTCTTGTATCAGGTCGTGGTCGCGTGAACCGCAAGCAATTTTCACGATTAACTGGATCAATCTATAAATGTCGGAAGCAACTTTTATCGATTTTGTCGAGTCAAGCTGGAATTCAGAAAAGTTTTAAGCGACTTCTTCAAATTTTGTCCATTCTTCTTCTTGCGCTTATCTTTTTGGTATCAGTTGGAGTCTCTGTCAACACGATTATCGTTTACTGGTGCCGCTGCTGTGACAGCGGTTACTGTTGCTTCGAGTACGTCTCATATCGTCAGGTCCTAATGCTCTCTCTCAGGTTTCCTTTATTCTAGCTTTATGCAATCTGTCACCTTCATTTGTTTCTTGAATCCATACAATGTTGGAGATCGAGTGCGTATCAATACAGAAATGATGACAGTCAAGAAAATCACGACATATTTCACTGAATTCAACGACGCCCACGGTACGCCTCCTGTTCCGTACCTGTTCCGTAGAATTGGATCGCGATTCCCAAGACATTGTGCTTTCTTGCAATTGATACGATCTTCTTTTTATTTAGGCAAGCCCACAACTTATAGCCACACTTATTTGTACGGGGTGAAAATAATTAACGAAAGTCGATCAAAATCCGCATCCTTGGAGCTGGTTGTTTATATCGCTGACTCGACTTCTCCTGCAAAGTATCAGGCGAGTCCCAAAAGTATCCATTGTATATACCTCGATCTTTTTTCAGAAGCTGAAGGAGAACATAAAGCAATTCTGTCAAAGGCGCCAGGAGTATGTAAAGGACAGTTGCTGGTTTATTCTGAATGAGATTGCACTCGGTCATTATCTCAAGGTAAATCACCTCTTTCGTTATTTTCTCCTCTACTCATCTATCCAATAGTTTTACCGTTTGGTTGAGCACGGTTGATGGCTGGCACCATTACAAGGTAATGCAGTGCATCACTCTGATGCGTGCACTTCGATTCGAGTTGTCAGATTTTTGTTGTCTTTCAGAGTGTTTGGACATCTAGGGGACTTCTTTGGCAATACATTCTCCATCAATGCGAAACTCTTGGCATCGAATACAAGCTTCCCATTCATAGACTAGAATTAAACTCCACTTCTGCACCAAATTACTCTTCTACTCCAAATTGCCAATCTTCTACTCCCATTTTCTCCTTCACTCCCAGCATGAAGCACGCAACGTTGTGTTCATCTTCCGCTCTTGGTTCATTAGCTTCTGGTTTTTGTTTGTATATGAAAGAATAATACTCAGCATTTGTTCATCTCCTTTCAAATTTTTTCCCGCATGTTTTTTACTTTTTTTCGTCTATGCCATTAGACGTTTCTTTTTTTTAGCCGAACAAGATCTTTGTCGTTCTATTGAGGATGTTTTTCTCAAATTTGAGAAATCTATAAAAATTGGGTAAGGCCGAAAAAATCAAGGGCTTTTGCGTCTATTCTTTCCTTTTAGCTTTTTGAAGCGTTTCAAATAAAACTGTCAAATACGAGAGCTCCTCTTGATCAAGTGCAACCGTGATATTACTAGCATCATGTAAGGCCGTCGTGTCATCCAATTCTGCCCCGGAACTGTTTGTCGAAGCAAGAAAACCGGTCTCATCTTTCGTTTCCGATTCATTGCCGGTCTCTGCATGTGACGTGTCACATAGAGGGTATCCGATGAACAACCGTTTCAAGAAGTTTCTCAAATTATCCATAAAACCCTCGCAGGGTCTCAAGCCATAGGGAGCTTGTATGGTGTTCCTTGTTTCTGTTGTTGCTTTGACGCTTTCTTCATTCAATCCATCTTGAAATTCCTCGATGGTATTGTTGTGTGCATCAACTGCTTCGAGATCTTCATCCCAGACTGAGAGAAATTCAAAAGGACCGACTGTTATTTTTGCTAAAGCAGAAGTCAAAAGTAAAAGAAAAATACAAAGCGATGGCAACATTGTGTCAAGTGACTTCAAATGGACGCAACAGTTTCTTAATAGAAAAGGTTTTAAGTAAATCTGAAGAAATGCATGCGCCAAATATTCTTGCAATAACATACCTCTGACCCGAGAATTACTGGGCTAGGACGCGAACGAAGTAGATGCTGCCGCGTCTATTGCTGGGTTACTCTGAAGTGTACTCTAGCAACGCCGAGTTGTTCAGCCTTGAGAATTCCCCGTAGCCCAGTTTGGAGCTCGTCGACTCTCAAATTTCGCCCAAAGGAAAGTGTGACATCTTGCATTCTGATCGTCCTTGGACCCTGAACAACTGCTCTGAACGAAAAACGGACCCAAATAGCACACGCTAACCATCAGGAAGAACACACGACCAAAACTCTCTCCCTTGTGTTTTTCCGGCTTTTTTAACCTTTCGCTTGACGCAAGGAAGCCTGAATAACTGCTCAGGGAACACCAAACCATCGCGAGGGCTTACTTGTGACCAGCACATAGCGGTGCATCGGAAGCCGTTTCAATGTATGATCTTTGTTCTCTCTCGCTCAAAAACTGAACTTTTTCGAGGAGATCTGCTTCGGTCAAAGATCCCCGTATGAAGGGTCTCGATCGAAGGCTCGCAGGCTGGTCCCCTCCATCACTTTGTGCGCTACTTGAATTGTCTAGCTTCATGGCATCTTTAGGAAAGTTGTGGGAGAACGTGAGTAAAGGGGGGCGTCTTTTCGACATCTCTGACGAATCCATGAGGCTCAGGGTCTTGATCGTTTTCAACGCTCTCTCTTGTTCCTGTATTCCCTCCGCTGCTTGCTTGTTGTACAGTTTGATGAGATTTCATACTAACGATTCCAGAAGTGCCAACTGGAACAAGAATGACGGTAGAATCCAATATTTGGTGTCGCGTGACTGATGGGAGAGCCACAATCTCATCAATATCTGATGCGCGATCATCGAGATGGATCAACATCGCCCCGCTTCTTGCACCAACCTTCGTTAATTCCTTGCAAAAATGTTCCACTCTCTTCAAACACGTTTCAGTTGAATTTTCGATGAGGGGTATTAAACAATCGTATGGCATGGTCTTCGCCTTATTGATCAAGTCAGACACTTGTGCGTATCCAAGCGCAACTGCATTGCGATCATGAGCTCTTTTAGAGGGTGCAACAGGTGTTCCCTTCTCTCTTGATTGTTGAACCAGACTCAACAGAAAGCAGTTTCGATGACTCAAAATCCTCTCGATCGCTTCATCTCCAGGCGCCCGAACAACCAAAGTACATGTTTCAGAAATCCAACTGAAATAGACAACACACTGGCTGACTGCCTCTTCAACGGTTGGATCTGTCTTATTAGCAGTTTCATCAACATTGATGTAAATTCTAATGCCTGTCGGCTTTTCAGTTTGGAGAAGGTTTCGAATATCCCGAGTGGATTGAATCGAACTGCTTCGTCTCAATGATTCTGCTGCGTAGACAACAACAAGATCGCACGATTTTTTCTCAGCGTTTTCTCTTGAGGAGAAAAAGAGCTCGTGGCTCATCCTTCGACTGCTTTCTTCAATCGGCACGCTCGCTTGGGTCTTTTGGGTCTCTTGGGTTTCTTGGGACTCTTTCGGTCCCATTTCTTCACCACTGCGGGGAAGCGCTTTAAGACTTTCTGCTTTCGAAATGTCAGTCGGAGTGTTTGGAAACGATTTCTGAAGAGGAAGCGATTCGTCAGAAGAACTATCGATGTGAATGGGATGGGATGAACTTGGAAAAAAAGGAGGTGATCGCGACGGGAAGCGGGAGTTAGGTTTAGCGCTTCGAATCAATTGCCCCGATTTTGGAAGTAACAATTGCTGCTGTCCTTTTCCTTTGGCTGGAGGCTGCTTCCGCTTCGAGGCTTCTTTTGCTTTGGGGACAAATTTTGCTGTCTCAAACAGGGTGCCCTGTCGGCGGGAGCCTCCAGGTAAATGCTGTGCGCAAAGAACAGGCGGTTGATGGGAGGGAGGATGAAAAGAGGTCCTGGAATTTGAGAAGCGAGCAGCAACGGGGCAATGGTCAGATCCCTAAATAGGAAAGAGGTGATAAAAAGAACAGAGTCAAGAGCACAAGAAACGAATTTATCGAGCAAACACGAATGAGGGTTGAAGCCAATAACGAACCTACCGAAATCTTTTCCATGAGCCAGCTTTCTTGCAGGGTTGATTTACTGACGTCGCTGTTTGTTGGGAGCAACTCCTCAGATACGATGATCAGGTCGACACGACTGCCATAGTTAGTCATACGGGCTCCTGTTGCCTATGAATCACATCCATGAGCGACGATTTTTTTTCTAAATAACTTACCTGTGACCAACAGCTGAAAGAGTTAGTAGCATGAGGATGAAGATGACGAAAAGAGTCCACCATGCGACAGCGAGAAAAAAAGGAGTCTGCATTCACAATTTGTGAAAAAGAGAAGGATTCCAAGCTAATAAGTCCACAACACCAGGAACAAGCCCGTCCTCCTTAGAAAAGGCAAGTTGGTTGTCACACTTCTATGCAGGCTTGACAGAACAACACTAATAGCTCTCCATCAACTTACTCTGTTTGCCGGATGAATGGCCGTTCTAAACGTGACCTTCTCCATCCCGCAATATCTGACGAATCCTCGGCAAATGGCTTCACATTCATGTCGCCCAAAAGAACAACAGGAATCATCTTCGAAGAATGGACCACATGAGGCGGGTGAGTAGGCTCGTATTGGAGGGTTGGCAAGCTGGACGGAGTAGAATAAAGTCGAAGTTCCCGAATGCAAAGATGAATTAACCTTCAGAACAAATAGCGGATAGGGAGAACAGCGTTACGAGGGACAATGGGGAATGACTGCTCACTTGTGAAAATCTGACTTGAAGAGAAGGCGAGAGGGATCGAGTTCGTCGGAAGCAAAAACTGAATCATTCGCAACACGTAAAGCTGGACAGTACACGTTAACTACGATAACATGTCCGTGATGTGTGATAAGCCAGCGTCCTTCTTGATCCAACTGCGCACGAAATTGGCGATGGACGAGCATGGCACACATTATCAGGCGCTAGCTAAATCATTACATCAATCTAAACAATGGTGACTCACTTTGATTGCGGACGATTTCAGTTCTCGCAGTTGCTCGATAAGTGGAGCAGAAACCTCTCCAACGTCGTCATCTCTTCTACTGGCTGAAGATGAAGACTTTCCACTGGCTTCTAAAGTCGTTTGCTTTTCTCTGATTTGTCGATCGCGTTTCACGGAACGGATTCCAGAGTCGGTTGAAAGGATTTCCTCGATTTCCGATTTTTCTGCATGTGTCATGCGGACATCTTCATCGACTCGCCGGCGTTTTGCTGGTCGCGCTGATTCGTCGTGAGCGCCTTGTTCGGCCCTTTCGCAAATGCGATCCATGACCCAAGAGACGCCATCTCGGGCGTCGAGAGGACGGGCATCGGGACACTTGCAGAAAGTCGCAACCCCTGAATACCCACCGAAGACTCTCTTTGTCGCACCGGAAATCCCAGAAGACAAAGAATAGTATGATTCCCACCCTGCCGGCCTGAAAACCACCAGTCCAATCTAAATGGTTGTCATAGGCTTACTTGCAGTAATCGTAATCCAATTCCTGGGGACTCATTTTTATCTCTTGTAGACAAACAACCTTTGCGTTTTGGTCGAAGCGTTGAATGAAGGCCGGAAGTGTTTTCGAATCAAAGCCACTCCTGTAAGCAAAACAGTCAATTCTACTAAGACCCATATCCACATCCTAGCTCAGGAATTTTAACCCAATACCTCCGCAAGGCTCCTTTTAAACCATTCACATTGAAGCTAATTATAGACCATTGATCCATGACTAGGAACGTATACTGAAAACCAGCCTCCTAGCTGAATATTGGCTGTGCAGGATTTGATGAAACTTCAAGCACTTTGATTCAATTTATCTAGGACTTTTCTACTCTCCAACATGTTCTGGCGACCAATCTAGGGCATCAGACACGTTCCTACTGTCGTGGTGATACGTAACGAAGCGTGGCGTAAGGGATGCAAGGAGAGGAAAGAGGGAGCAGAACCCAACGAAGTTAATAAACAACACACAGGCAAAAAGCACGTCGATAGAACCAAGACTAAATGGGTACTGGCCTCTGACGACATTCACACATCACTACAAGAGACCAGGAGAAACACAAACATTGCATGCCAACAATCACCTCAAACATTCAGCAATCGAATTAAACGTTTCACAACCATTGCCTTCGTTTTTCATCCGAAGATTTATGGCCATGAAAGTTCCTCTTTTATTCGTGGTTCTTTTCTGCATGACTTCCAGCATCAACTGCGGATACGTCCTGCTGACTGTTGAACCACCATTCAAGCAAGAAACGAGTACAACACTCGAATTTTCTGTGAGTCTGCGTTTATCTCATGAACATCGTCAACAAGGGCATGGAGAACTTCAATGGCGTAGAAACAATTACTGAGTGGTACAGTTTCTCTACAAACTTCGGTCGTGGTGATAAAGTCCTTCAAGGGGAGTACGAGGTAGTGAAGGGACATTCTCACCGCTTTATTCCCGACACTTTTGGAGGTGTTTATCGAACTTCATTCATCAAAGGTCGGAGGAACACTACCTTCACGCTTACTATTAAAGACCATATGAACGTGGGAATCAATTATTTTGGTGAGTTCAGCATTTTTGAAGTGTGACAAATTCCTTGATTACTCAGGTCTCTGGTTGTTGGGAATCGACACAGACCAGAATTTTTTGACTTTCAAAGGATCACGATTGAAAGATTTCAGATTCTTTTGTAGCGAACCTTCGCCGTTTTTTCAAAAATCCCGATTATTATGGTACGATCCTCATTCACATCATCACACCGCAACTGCTACGTCAGGGAATCCCAACTTCGAACCGAGAATAAGAGAGAATCACAAATTCGTATTTGTCAGTTGCCTTCCCTTTCGTTGCAATCAGTCCACCATTTCAGGTCAATTTTTATTGATTGCACCTTTAATGAAGTAGTTTTCGAATCATCAGAAGACACCCTCATGTAAGATCGGAGTGGAAGTGTTATGGATGCTTTGTTTCAGGTTTTCCTCTGATCAACACACCGTTGGGAGGTATCAATCCCTACAACGACTTCAACTACTACAACGACTTCAAGCACTATAGCGACTTCAACTACTACAACGACTTCAACTACTACAACGACTTCAACTACTACAACGACTTCAAGCACTATAGCGACTTCAACTACTACACGACTTCAACTACTACACGACTTCAACTACTACACGACTTCAACTACTACAACGACTTCAACTACTACAGCGACTTCAAGCACTATAGCGACTTCAACTACTACACGACTTCAACTACTACAACGACTTCAAGCACTATAGCGACTTCAACTACTACACGACTTCAACTACTACAACGACTTCAATCCCTACAACGACTTCAACTACTACAACGACTTCAAGCACTATAGCGACTTCAACTACTACACGACTTCAACTACTACAACGACTTCAACTACTACACGACTTCAACTACTACACGACTTCAACTACTACAACGACTTCAACTACTACAACGACTTCAATCCCTACAACGACTTCAACTACTACAGCGACTTCAACTACTCCAGCGACTTCAAGCACTCCAGCGACTTCAAGCACTCCAACGACTTCAATCCCTACAACGACTTCAACTACTACAACGAGTTGGTCCTGTTCCTTCTTCTTCTTCTTCTTCGTCTGACGCCGATCCATTTCCTGATTCTTCGTCAAGTAGCAGGTTAGCAACCATCACGGGAAGTGTAGCCAACTGATTGTTTGATTCTGTTAATGCCAGCATCTGCTTTAGCTTCTTCCTTAGTAATCTTGCTTTGAAAGTCTTTACTTCGTCGAGGTCCGTTTGGTTCTTTTTGCTTTGGTCCATCGGGAGAGCAACACCAGTGATGCCCTCATCGTCCACCATGATTTGATTTCTGGTCCTCTTCGTGAGATTTCCAAAAATTGGTAACAATGACCGTCCGCCAGCGCCAGACCAGGAGATTAGAGCGAAAACTCCCACAATAGCCATTATCGTTACCGTCAGATCGAAGGCACCTCTAGTTGATGGTAGGTAGTTGATTGTACTATCCCATCCCGCTAGAACTTCAGTCCTTAAGCTTCGAAATAAGACTTTCAACACTTTAACTGCGGCTAACATGATGAACGAAATGATGGTCCCTTTGAGAGCCCACAACTTCATCTTCGCAAAAAGGTCCTTCCAATAAAGACACGTCGAACAGATTCCAGCAATCAATAGATAAATGAAGAACTGAACTACCTCACTACTGACAACTTTCTCACACGTTCGCATCCATGCTTGAAATGTCGTTAGGAATGTTTGGTTCTCGATCATCTTTGTTGTTTGGTCCTTTTCTTCATCATCTGGGGTCGTTGGTCTTTATTCATCCTCGGTATTGATGACTTTCTTCTCCATGGAAATTTTGGTTTGATATTCTTCTGTTTTTGACGAATTTTCAACTATGATTGTATCTTTGGGGTCCTCAATTGCTTCAACCTTTGTTTTTAACTCGTTGATATCTACTTGATTTTCTTGGAAATTCTTCAACTTCCCTAGTATTTCCGTCAACTGAGTTAGCACGTCAAGGTCCTTTATTATGTTGTTGATTCTTCTTGCAGCGTCGGTTTCTTCCTTCACATCATTTTCAATGAGTTTTCCCCTCTGCGGCAATGATTTTTCCTGTGCCGGAAAAATCCTACTTTGGTCCGACGCTTTGATTGATTCACAAAATGGGTTATTTTCCACAGCCCGCACATACACTCCATCTATAATTAGTGAACTCGAGAGGATCACGGCCCACAACAAAAACTTCATTATAATGGGTGTGGGAATTACTTCTTTTGAAATGTTGATTTTATCAATCAAGAAAAACAAGATTGTTGTTACTTCAAAAACGGACGAGGGAAAAAGCTTCGTAATTGAAAAATGTAAATATATAAAAGAACTCTTATTCTTCTATTCTTCTTTCAAAGAAACAGATGCCTCTCTCTTCTGGTCCACACCAACACCCTAGAGATATAAAGAATTCTAAGTAAATAGTTTATGTAGATTATCTACCTAATAAAGGGATGAGGCGGTCCTTTGGTTAAGACCAATTAAGATGGTAATAGCGAGAGGGCAGTAGACGATGAACAACTGTTCTGTGAACTTAGCGTAACGTCGGGAGCTTTGGGTCCATGCGTTTCTTCTGTTTGAGAGAGACTTCCGGCTCATCTGATTCTTTTAAGGCGACGGAAGAGGATAAGGTCCTTATAGAAAATTCGCGAGCCGCTTCAATATACATCTCCCATTCGGCATCCGCATCGTATCTGGCTCCATGATGCGTCAGGAACACCCCCGCGGTCCAACTTCTTTATCAAATTGATCCATGAGCTCTTGGTCCCACATCCTTAACCATGCCGTCCGATGAAGAAGGTTCTTCGGGATCGAGGATTCTGTCGGTCCAACTTTCATCGATGACTGAGGAAGTTGCTTTCGGGTCCGAATGGGGAATGGGAACAATAAAATCTGGGGAGGAAAAGTCGAAACGCACAACAGGGTTGCCTGTGTTATTTGTCACTTTCATGGTCATACTGGAAGGAGAAAGAGTGGTAGTATTCTGGTTTTGATCCCTTTTGACTTCGTTATGATTTTCCGTGTTGTTGGATCTTTAATAACACGTTTCCCAATCTTGCCTTCAAGGACCTTCTTTTGGATTTTTCTAGCCTCTCAGGCATGTGGGTAGTTATTCCTATCTTTTCATAAGGAAGCTTTCTTTTCAGATGTAGATGGTAACATTTTCTTGAAGAACATACCGTTTACTTGCGATGAAGGTGTTTCGAGCAAGTTCTGGAGAAAAGTTGGCAAAGTTATTGATCTTTGAAGTTGGTGATCGAATTTCTTCCCCGTTTCTTGATAGAATCCCGGCGGCGCCTTCTTAAAACTCGTCTTTTTCGTCTGAAGAACTGGATGCTGTCATTTCTGAGTGCTTTTCTTAAGTTCTTGTATTTTTCTGAAGTGACTTGGTCCATGTTCTTGGTGTTACGAAACAAGTTCAAGCAAAAATTGTGGACGGAATATTTTCACCCTGTCCTGGTCCCCAAATCAAGACGTTCCACCCAAGCAAATCCTAAAACGATCCAACGATACTCTCGCCCTCGCCACTGACTTCTCACCTCAGCTCTCAACGGCATTACAACTCGTCTCCTCCCGCCAGATGCACCTTCAACACATGTTACAACAGACTCAATCGACTACCCCCACTTACATCATCGACCTCCACCAGCTCCTTTGGCATTACCGGGACATCTTGGCTCCCCCAAAACTGGAGTCCCGGCAAATGCAACGTCATCACCCACCACATCATTCTTAACGACCCACGCCCAATCGTCGTCCGGCCAAAACACTACTCAGAAGAACAACGGGACATCATCATCGCCGAAACCGAGGTCATGCTCCGTGACAAAGTCATCGTGAAAATATTCCGTCACAATTTTTGCTTGAACTTGTTTCGTAACACAAAGAACATGGACCAAGTCACTTCAGAAAAATACAAGAACTTAAGAAAATCACTCAGTTCTTCAGACGAAAAGACGAGTTTTAAGAACCGCCGCCGGGATTTCTGTCAAGAAACGGGGGAAAAAATTCGATCACCAACTTCAATGATCAATAACTTTGCCAACTTTCTCCAGAACTTGCTCGAAACGCCTTCATCCGCAAGTAAACGCTTCCTTATGAACAAGATAGGAATAACTACCACAAGCCTGAGAAAAGGGTGGCGAAAGAGGCTAGAAAAATCCAAAAGAAGGCTCTTTGAAAGCAAGATTGGGAAACGTGTTATTAAAGATCCAACAACACGGAAAAATCATAACGTAAGGACATCCCACTAGATCCATTTGGACCGCGCATCCTGGAGCTAAATACGATGCGGATGCTGACTGGGGAGATGTATATTGAAGCGGCTCGCGAATTCTCTATAAGGACCTTATCCTCTTCCACTGCCTTAAAAGAACCAGATGAGCCGGAAGTCTCTCAAACAGAAGAAACGCATGGACCCAAAGCTCACGACGTTACGCTAAGTTCACAGAACAGTTCATCTACTACTTCCCTCTAGCAATTACAACCTTGATTGGTGTCTCAACCAAGGACCGCCCTCATCCTTTTCATAGGTAGATAATCTACATAAATTATTTACTTAGAATTCTTTATATCTCTAGGGTATTGGTGTGGACCAGAAGAGAGAGGCATCTGTTTTCTTTGAAAGAAGAGTGGAAGAATAAGAGTTCTTTTATATATTTACATTTATCAATTACGAAGCCTTTGTCTTTTTGTCGAAGTAACAACAATCTTGTTTTTCTTGATTGATAAAATCAACATTTCAAAAGAAGTAAATTCCTACACCCATTATGATGAAGTATTTGCTGTGGACCGTGATCCTCTCTAGTTCACTAATTATAGATGGAGTGTATGGTGCGGGCTGTGGAAAATAACCCATTCTGTGAATCAATCAAAGCCTCGGACCAAAGTAGGATTTTTCCGGCGGAGGAAAAATCAGTGCCGCAGAGGGGGAAAACTCATCGAAAACGAAGTGAAGAAAGAAACCGACGCTGCAAGAAGAATCAACAACATAATAAAGGACCTTGACGTGCTAACTCAGTTGGCTGAAATACTAGGAGAATTGAAGAAAATCAGGCAGATATCAACAAGTTAACAACAAAGGTTGAAGCAAATTAAGGACCCCAAAGATTACAATCGTGGTTGAAAATTCGTCAAAACCAGAAGAATATCAAACCAAAATTTCCACGGAGAAGAAAGTCATCGATACCGAGGATGAACAAGGACCAACGACCCCAGAGGATGAAGAAAAGGACCAAACAACAAAGATGATCAAGGACCAAACATTCCTAACGACATTTCAAGCATGGATGCGAACGTGTGAGAAAGTTGTCAGTAGTGAGGTAGTTCAGTTCTTCATTTATCTATTGATTGCTGGAATCTGTTCGACGTGTCTTTATTGGAAGGACCTTTTTGCGAAGATAAAGTTATGGGCTCTCAAATGGACCATCATCTCGTTCATCATTTTAGCAGCAGCCAAAGTGTTGAAATTCTTATTTCGAAGTTTAAGGACTGAAGTT
>NW_026578713.1:0-14238 GCF_029603195.1 Condylostylus longicornis
TTAATAAATAAAAATAAAAAAAATAATTTTAAAAATAAAAAAAATAATTTTAAAAATAAAAAAAAATAATTTTAAAAATAAAAAATGTAATTTAATAAATAAAAATTAAAAAAATGATTTTAAAAATAAAAAATGTAATTTAATAAATAAAAATAAAAAAAAAGATTTTAAAAATAAAAAATGTAATTTAATAAATAAAAATAAAAAAAATAATTTTAAAAATAAAAAAAATAATTTTAAAAATAAAAAATGTAATTTAATAAATAAAAATAAAAAAAATAATTTTAAAAATAAAAAATGTAATTTAATAAATAAAAATTAAAAAAATGATTTTAAAAATAAAAAATGTAATTTAATAAATAAAAATTAAAAAAATAATTTTAAAAATAAAAAATGTAATTTAATAAATAAAAATTAAAAAAATGATTTTAAAAATAAAAAATGTAATTTAATAAATAAAAATAAAAAAAATAATTTTAAAAATAAAAAAAATAATTTTAAAAATAAAAAATGTAATTTAATAAATAAAAATAAAAAAAATAATTTTAAAAATAAAAAATGTAATTTAATAAATAAAAATAAAAAAAATAATTTTAAAAATAAAAAAAATAATTTTAAAAATAAAAAAAATAATTTTAAAAATAAAAAATGTAATTTAATAAATAAAAATTAAAAAAATGATTTTAAAAATAAAAAATGTAATTTAATAAATAAAAATAAAAAAAAAGATTTTAAAAATAAAAAATGTAATTTAATAAATAAAAATAAAAAAAATAATTTTAAAAATAAAAAAATAATTTTAAAAATAAAAAATGTAATTTAATAAATAAAAATAAAAAAAATGATTTTAAAAATAAAAAATGTAATTTAATAAATAAAAATAAAAAAAATAATTTTAAAAATAAAAAAAATAATTTTAAAAATAAAAAATGTAATTTAATAAATAAAAATAAAAAAAATGATTTTAAAAATAAAAAATGTAATTTAATAAATAAAAATAAAAAAAATAATTTTAAAAATAAAAAAAATAATTTTAAAAATAAAAAATGTAATTTAATAAATAAAAATTAAAAAAATGATTTTAAAAATAAAAAATGTAATTTAATAAATAAAAATTAAAAAAAATAATTTTAAAAATAAAAAATGTAATTTAATAAATAAAAATTAAAAAAATGATTTTAAAAATAAAAAATGTAATTTAATAAATAAAAATAAAAAAAATAATTTTAAAAATAAAAAAATAATTTTAAAAATAAAAAATGTAATTTAATAAATAAAAATAAAAAAAATAATTTTAAAAATAAAAAATGTAATTTAATAAATAAAAATAAAAAAAATAATTTTAAAAATAAAAAAAATAATTTTAAAAATAAAAAAAATAATTTTAAAAATAAAAAATGTAATTTAATAAATAAAAATTAAAAAAATGATTTTAAAAATAAAAAATGTAATTTAATAAATAAAAATAAAAAAAAAGATTTTAAAAATAAAAAATGTAATTTAATAAATAAAAATAAAAAAAATAATTTTAAAAATAAAAAATGTAATTTAATAAATAAAAATAAAAAAAATAATTTTAAAAATAAAAAAATAATTTTAAAAATAAAAAAAATAATTTTAAAATAAAAAATGTAATTTAATAAATAAAAATTAAAAAAATGATTTTAAAAATAAAAAATGTAATTTAATAAATAAAAATTAAAAAAATGATTTTAAAAATAAAAAATGTAATTTAATAAATAAAAATAAAAAAAATAATTTTAAAAATAAAAAATGTAATTTAATAAATAAAAATAAAAAAAATAATTAAATAATTTTAAAAATTAAAAAAATGATTTTAAAAATAAAAAATGTAATTTAATAAATAAAAATAAAAAAATAATTTTAAAAATAAAAAATTAATTTTAAAAATAAAAAATGTAAAATATTAAAATAAAAAAAATAATTTAAAAATAAAAAAAATAATTTTAAAAATAAAAAATGTAATTTAATAAATAAAAATTAAAAAAATGATTTTAAAAATAAAAAATGTAATTTAATAAATAAAATAAAAAAAATAATTTTAAAAATAAAAAATGTAATTTAATAAATAAAAATAAAAAAAATAATTTTAAAAATAAAAAATGTAATTTAATAAATAAAAATAAAAAAAATAATTTTAAAAATAAAAAAAATAATTTTAAAAATAAAAAAAATAATTTTAAAAATAAAAAATGTAATTTAATAAATAAAAATTAAAAAAAATGATTTTAAAAATAAAAAATGTAATTTAATAAATAAAAATAAAAAAAAAGATTTTAAAAATAAAAAATGTAATTTAATAAATAAAAATAAAAAAAATAATTTTAAAAATAAAAAAAATAATTTTAAAAATAAAAAATGTAATTTAATAAATAAAAATAAAAAAAATGATTTTAAAAATAAAAAATGTAATTTAATAAATAAAAATAAAAAAAATAATTTTAAAAATAAAAAAAATAATTTTAAAAATAAAAAATGTAATTTAATAAATAAAAATAAAAAAAATGATTTTAAAAATAAAAAATGTAATTTAATAAATAAAAATAAAAAAAATAATTTTAAAAATAAAAAAAATAATTTTAAAAATAAAAAATGTAATTTAATAAATAAAAATAAAAAAAATGATTTTAAAAATAAAAAATGTAATTTAATAAATAAAAATAAAAAAAATAATTTTAAAAATAAAAAAAATAATTTTAAAAATAAAAAATGTAATTTAATAAATAAAAATAAAAAAAATGATTTTAAAAATAAAAAATGTAATTTAATAAATAAAAATAAAAAAAATAATTTTAAAAATTAAAAAAATGATTTTAAAAATAAAAAATGTAATTTAATAAATAAAAATAAAAAAAATAATTTTAAAAATAAAAAAAATAATTTTAAAAATAAAAAATGTAATTTAATAAATAAAAATAAAAAAAATAATTTTAAAAATAAAAAATGTAATTTAATAAATAAAAATAAAAAAAATAATTTTAAAAATAAAAAAAATAATTTTAAAAATAAAAAAAATAATTTTAAAAATAAAAAAATGTAATTTAATAAATAAAAATTAAAAAAATGATTTTAAAAATAAAAAATGTAATTTAATAAATAAAAATAAAAAAAAAGATTTTAAAAATAAAAAATGTAATTTAATAAATAAAAATAAAAAAAATAATTTTAAAAATAAAAAAAATAATTTTAAAAATAAAAAATGTAATTTAATAAATAAAAATAAAAAAAATGATTTTAAAAATAAAAAATGTAATTTAATAAATAAAAATAAAAAAAATAATTTTAAAAATAAAAAAAATAATTTTAAAAATAAAAAATGTAATTTAATAAATAAAAATAAAAAAAATAATTTTAAAAATAAAAAAAATAATTTTAAAAATAAAAAATGTAATTTAATAAATAAAAATAAAAAAAATAATTTTAAAAATAAAAAAAATAATTTTAAAAATTAAAAAAATAATTTTAAAAATAAAAAATGTAATTTAATAAATAAAAATAAAAAAAATGATTTTAAAAATAAAAAATGTAATTTAATAAATAAAAATTAAAAAAGTAATTTTAAAAATAAAAAATGTAATTTAATAAATAAAAATTAAAAAAATAATTTTAAAAATTAAAAAAATAATTTTAAAAATAAAAAATGTAATTTAATAAATAAAAATAAAAAAAATAATTTTAAAAATAAAAAAAATAATTTTAAAAATAAAAAAAATGATTTTAAAAATAAAAAATGTAATTTAATAAATAAAAATTAAAAAAATAATTTTAAAAATAAAAAATGTAATTTAATAAATAAAAATTAAAAAAATAATTTTAAAAATAAAAAATGTAATTTAATAAATAAAAATAAAAAAAATATTTTTAAAAATAAAAAAAATAATTTTAAAAATAAAAAAAATGATTTTAAAAATAAAAAATGTAATTTAATAAATAAAAATTAAAAAAATAATTTTAAAAATAAAAAATGTAATTTAATAAATAAAAATTAAAAAAATAATTTTAAAAATAAAAAATGTAATTTAATAAATAAAAATTAAAAAAATAATTTTAAAAATAAAAAATGTAATTTAATAAATAAAAATAAAAAAAATAATTTTAAAAATAAAAAAAATAATTTTAAAAATAAAAAAAATGATTTTAAAAATAAAAAATGTAATTTAATAAATAAAAATTAAAAAAATGATTTTAAAAATAAAAAATGTAATTTAATAAATAAAAATAAAAAAAATAATTTTAAAAATAAAAAAAATAATTTTAAAAATAAAAAATGTAATTTAATAAATAAAAATAAAAAAAATAATTTTAAAAATAAAAAATGTAATTTAATAAATAAAAATAAAAAAAATAATTTTAAAAATTAAAAAAATGATTTTAAAAATAAAAAATATAATTTTAAAAATAAAAAATGTAATTTAATAAATAAAAATAAAAAAAATAATTTTAAAAATAAAAAATGTAATTTAATAAATAAAAATTAAAAAAATGATTTTAAAAATAAAAAATGTAATTTAATAAATAAAAATAAAAAAAATAATTTTAAAAATAAAAAAAATAATTTTAAAAATAAAAAATGTAATTTAATAAATAAAAATAAAAAAAATAATTTTAAAAATAAAAAATGTAATTTAATAAATAAAAATAAAAAAAATAATTTTAAAAATTAAAAAAATGATTTTAAAAATAAAAAATGTAATTTAATAAATAAAAATAAAAAAAATAATTTTAAAAATAAAAAAAATAATTTTAAAAATAAAAAATGTAATTTAATAAATAAAAATAAAAAAAATAATTTTAAAAATAAAAAATGTAATTTAATAAATAAAAATTAAAAAAATGATTTTAAAAATAAAAAATGTAATTTAATAAATAAAAATTAAAAAAATAATTTTAAAAATAAAAAATGTAATTTAATAAATAAAAATTAAAAAAATGATTTTAAAAATAAAAAATGTAATTTAATAAATAAAAATAAAAAAAATAATTTTAAAAATAAAAAAAATAATTTTAAAAATAAAAAAAATGATTTTAAAAATAAAAAATGTAATTTAATAAATAAAAATTAAAAAAATGATTTTAAAAATAAAAAATGTAATTTAATAAATAAAAATAAAAAAAATAATTTTAAAAATAAAAAAAATAATTTTAAAAATAAAAAATGTAATTTAATAAATAAAAATAAAAAAAATAATTTTAAAAATAAAAAATGTAATTTAATAAATAAAAATAAAAAAAATGATTTTAAAAATAAAAAATATAATTTTAAAAATAAAAAATATAATTTTAAAAATAAAAAATGTAATTTAATAAATAAAAATAAAAAAAATAATTTTAAAAATAAAAAATGTAATTTAATAAATAAAAATTAAAAAAATGATTTTAAAAATAAAAAATGTAATTTAATAAATAAAAATAAAAAAAATAATTTTAAAAATAAAAAAAATAATTTTAAAAATAAAAAATGTAATTTAATAAATAAAAATAAAAAAAATAATTTTAAAAATAAAAAATGTAATTTAATAAATAAAAATAAAAAAAATAATTTTAAAAATTAAAAAAATGATTTTAAAAATAAAAAATGTAATTTAATAAATAAAAATAAAAAAAATAATTTTAAAAATAAAAAAAATAATTTTAAAAATAAAAAATGTAATTTAATAAATAAAAATAAAAAAAATAATTTTAAAAATAAAAAAAATAATTTTAAAAATAAAAAATGTAATTTAATAAATAAAAATAAAAAAAATAATTTTAAAAATAAAAAATGTAATTTAATAAATAAAAATAAAAAAAATAATTTTAAAAATAAAAAAAATAATTTTAAAAATAAAAAAAATAATTTTAAAAATAAAAAATGTAATTTAATAAATAAAAATTAAAAAAATGATTTTAAAAATAAAAAATGTAATTTAATAAATAAAAATAAAAAAAAAGATTTTAAAAATAAAAAATGTAATTTAATAAATAAAAATAAAAAAAATAATTTTAAAAATAAAAAAAATAATTTTAAAAATAAAAAATGTAATTTAATAAATAAAAATTAAAAAAATAATTTTAAAAATAAAAAATGTAATTTAATAAATAAAAATAAAAAAAAT
Organism: Condylostylus longicornis; assembly: GCF_029603195.1. NCBI lineage: Eukaryota > Metazoa > Arthropoda > Insecta > Diptera > Dolichopodidae > Condylostylus > Condylostylus longicornis. Next base: position 6,117 of record NW_026578713.1, read on the forward strand.
AATTTTAAAAATAAAAAAAATAATTTTAAAAATAAAAAAAATGATTTTAAAAATAAAAAATGTAATTTAATAAATAAAAATTAAAAAAATGATTTTAAAAATAAAAAATGTAATTTAATAAATAAAAATAAAAAAAATAATTTTAAAAATAAAAAAAATAATTTTAAAAATAAAAAATGTAATTTAATAAATAAAAATTAAAAAAATAATTTTAAAAATAAAAAATGTAATTTAATAAATAAAAATAAAAAAAATAATTTTAAAAATAAAAAAAATAATTTTAAAAATAAAAAAAATGATTTTAAAAATAAAAAATGTAATTTAATAAATAAAAATTAAAAAAATGATTTTAAAAATAAAAAATGTAATTTAATAAATAAAAATAAAAAAAATAATTTTAAAAATAAAAAAAATAATTTTAAAAATAAAAAATGTAATTTAATAAATAAAAATAAAAAAAATAATTTTAAAAATAAAAAATGTAATTTAATAAATAAAAATAAAAAAAATGATTTTAAAAATAAAAAATATAATTTTAAAAATAAAAAATATAATTTTAAAAATAAAAAATGTAATTTAATAAATAAAAATAAAAAAAATAATTTTAAAAATAAAAAATGTAATTTAATAAATAAAAATTAAAAAAATGATTTTAAAAATAAAAAATGTAATTTAATAAATAAAAATAAAAAAAATAATTTTAAAAATAAAAAATGTAATTTAATAAATAAAAATTAAAAAAATAATTTTAAAAATAAAAAATGTAATTTAATAAATAAAAATAAAAAAAATAATTTTAAAAATAAAAAAAATAATTTTAAAAATAAAAAAAATGATTTTAAAAATAAAAAATGTAATTTAATAAATAAAAATTAAAAAAATGATTTTAAAAATAAAAAATGTAATTTAATAAATAAAAATAAAAAAAATAATTTTAAAAATAAAAAAAATAATTTTAAAAATAAAAAATGTAATTTAATAAATAAAAATTAAAAAAATAATTTTAAAAATAAAAAATGTAATTTAATAAATAAAAATAAAAAAAATAATTTTAAAAATAAAAAAAATAATTTTAAAAATAAAAAAAATGATTTTAAAAATAAAAAATGTAATTTAATAAATAAAAATTAAAAAAATGATTTTAAAAATAAAAAATGTAATTTAATAAATAAAAATAAAAAAAATAATTTTAAAAATAAAAAAAATAATTTTAAAAATAAAAAATGTAATTTAATAAATAAAAATAAAAAAAATAATTTTAAAAATAAAAAATGTAATTTAATAAATAAAAATAAAAAAAATGATTTTAAAAATAAAAAATATAATTTTAAAAATAAAAAATATAATTTTAAAAATAAAAAATGTAATTTAATAAATAAAAATAAAAAAAATAATTTTAAAAATAAAAAATGTAATTTAATAAATAAAAATTAAAAAAATGATTTTAAAAATAAAAAATGTAATTTAATAAATAAAAATAAAAAAAATAATTTTAAAAATAAAAAAAATAATTTTAAAAATAAAAAATGTAATTTAATAAATAAAAATAAAAAAAATAATTTTAAAAATAAAAAATGTAATTTAATAAATAAAAATAAAAAAAATAATTTTAAAAATTAAAAAAATGATTTTAAAAATAAAAAATGTAATTTAATAAATAAAAATAAAAAAAATAATTTTAAAAATAAAAAAAATAATTTTAAAAATAAAAAATGTAATTTAATAAATAAAAATAAAAAAAATAATTTTAAAAATAAAAAATGTAATTTAATAAATAAAAATTAAAAAAATGATTTTAAAAATAAAAAATGTAATTTAATAAATAAAAATTAAAAAAATAATTTTAAAAATAAAAAATGTAATTTAATAAATAAAAATTAAAAAAATGATTTTAAAAATAAAAAATGTAATTTAATAAATAAAAATAAAAAAAATAATTTTAAAAATAAAAAAAATAATTTTAAAAATAAAAAATGTAATTTAATAAATAAAAATAAAAAAAATAATTTTAAAAATAAAAAATGTAATTTAATAAATAAAAATAAAAAAAATAATTTTAAAAATAAAAAAAATAATTTTAAAAATAAAAAAAATAATTTTAAAAATAAAAAATGTAATTTAATAAATAAAAATTAAAAAAATGATTTTAAAAATAAAAAATGTAATTTAATAAATAAAAATAAAAAAAATGATTTTAAAAATAAAAAATGTAATTTAATAAATAAAAATAAAAAAAATAATTTTAAAAATAAAAAAAATAATTTTAAAAATAAAAAATGTAATTTAATAAATAAAAATAAAAAAAATGATTTTAAAAATAAAAAATGTAATTTAATAAATAAAAATAAAAAAAATAATTTTAAAAATAAAAAAAATAATTTTAAAAATAAAAAATGTAATTTAATAAATAAAAATAAAAAAAATGATTTTAAAAATAAAAAATGTAATTTAATAAATAAAAATAAAAAAAATAATTTTAAAAATAAAAAAAATAATTTTAAAAATAAAAAATGTAATTTAATAAATAAAAATAAAAAAAATGATTTTAAAAATAAAAAATGTAATTTAATAAATAAAAATAAAAAAAATAATTTTAAAAATAAAAAAAATAATTTTAAAAATAAAAAATGTAATTTAATAAATAAAAATAAAAAAAATGATTTTAAAAATAAAAAATGTAATTTAATAAATAAAAATAAAAAAAATAATTTTAAAAATAAAAAAAATAATTTTAAAAATAAAAAAAATAATTTTAAAAATAAAAAATGTAATTTAATAAATAAAAATTAAAAAAATGATTTTAAAAATAAAAAATGTAATTTAATAAATAAAAATTAAAAAAATAATTTTAAAAATAAAAAATGTAATTTAATAAATAAAAATTAAAAAAATGATTTTAAAAATAAAAAATGTAATTTAATAAATAAAAATAAAAAAAATAATTTTAAAAATAAAAAAAATAATTTTAAAAATAAAAAAAATAATTTTAAAAATAAAAAATGTAATTTAATAAATAAAAATAAAAAAAATAATTTTAAAAATAAAAAATGTAATTTAATAAATAAAAATAAAAAAAATGATTTTAAAAATAAAAAATGTAATTTAATAAATAAAAATAAAAAAAATAATTTTAAAAATAAAAAAAATAATTTTAAAAATAAAAAATGTAATTTAATAAATAAAAATTAAAAAAATAATTTTAAAAATAAAAAATGTAATTTAATAAATAAAAATAAAAAAAATAATTTTAAAAATAAAAAAAATAATTTTAAAAATAAAAAAAATGATTTTAAAAATAAAAAATGTAATTTAATAAATAAAAATAAAAAAAATAATTTTAAAAATAAAAAAAATAATTTTAAAAATAAAAAAAATAATTTTAAAAATAAAAAATGTAATTTAATAAATAAAAATAAAAAAAATGATTTTAAAAATAAAAAATGTAATTTAATAAATAAAAATAAAAAAAATAATTTTAAAAATAAAAAAAATAATTTTAAAAATAAAAAATGTAATTTAATAAATAAAAATTAAAAAAATAATTTTAAAAATAAAAAATGTAATTTAATAAATAAAAATAAAAAAAATAATTTTAAAAATAAAAAAAATAATTTTAAAAATAAAAAAAATGATTTTAAAAATAAAAAATGTAATTTAATAAATAAAAATTAAAAAAATGATTTTAAAAATAAAAAATGTAATTTAATAAATAAAAATAAAAAAAATAATTTTAAAAATAAAAAAAATAATTTTAAAAATAAAAAATGTAATTTAATAAATAAAAATTAAAAAAATAATTTTAAAAATAAAAAATGTAATTTAATAAATAAAAATAAAAAAAATAATTTTAAAAATAAAAAAAATAATTTTAAAAATAAAAAAAATGATTTTAAAAATAAAAAATGTAATTTAATAAATAAAAATTAAAAAAATGATTTTAAAAATAAAAAATGTAATTTAATAAATAAAAATAAAAAAAATAATTTTAAAAATAAAAAAAATAATTTTAAAAATAAAAAATGTAATTTAATAAATAAAAATAAAAAAAATAATTTTAAAAATAAAAAATGTAATTTAATAAATAAAAATAAAAAAAATGATTTTAAAAATAAAAAATATAATTTAAAAATAAAAAATATAATTTTAAAAATAAAAAATGTAATTTAATAAATAAAAATAAAAAAAATAATTTTAAAAATAAAAAATGTAATTTAATAAATAAAAATTAAAAAAATGATTTTAAAAATAAAAAATGTAATTTAATAAATAAAAATAAAAAAAATAATTTTAAAAATAAAAAAAATAATTTTAAAAATAAAAAATGTAATTTAATAAATAAAAATAAAAAAATAATTTTAAAAATAAAAAATGTAATTTAATAAATAAAAATAAAAAAAATAATTTAAAAATAAAAAAAATATTTTAAAATAAAAAATGTAATTTAAATAAATAAAATAATTTTAAAAATAAAAAAATATTTAAAAATAAAAAATGTAATTTAATAAATAAAAATAAAAAAAATAATTTTAAAAATAAAAAATGTAATTTAATAAATAAAAATAAAAAAATGATTTAAAAATAAAAAATGTAATTTAATAAATAAAAATAAAAAAATAATTTTAAAAATAAAAATGTAATTTAATAAATAAAAATTAAAAAAATGAATTTTAAAAATAAAAAATGTAATTTAATAAATAAAAATAAAAAAAATAATTTTAAAAATAAAAAATAATTTAAAAATAAAAAATGTAATTTAATAAATAAAAATAAAAAAAATAATTTTAAAAATAAAAAATGTAATTTAATAAATAAAATAAAAAAATAATTTTAAAAATAAAAAAATAATTTAAAAAATAAAAAAAATAATTTTAAAAATAAAAAAATGTAATTTAATAAATAAAAATAAAAAAATGATTTTAAAATAAAAAATGTAATTTAATAAATAAAATAAAAAAAAATTTTAAAAATAAAAAATGTAATTAATAAATAAAAATAAAAAAATAATTTTAAAAATAAAAAAAAATAATTTTAAAAATAAAAAATGTAATTTAATAAATAAAAATAAAAAAAATGATTTTAAAAATAAAAAATGTAATTTAATAAATAAAAATAAAAAAAATAATTTTAAAATAAAAAATAATTTAAAAAAAAAATAATAATTTTAAAAATAAAAAATGTAATTTAATAAATAAAAATAAAAAAAATGATTTTAAAAATAAAAAAATGTAATTTAATAAATAAAAATAAAAAAAATAATTTTAAAAATAAAAAAAAATAATTTTAAAAATAAAAAATGTAATTTAATAAATAAAAATAAAAAAAATGATTTTAAAAATAAAAAATGTAATTTAATAAATAAAAATAAAAAAAATAATTTAAAAATAAAAAAAATAATTTTAAAAATAAAAAATGTAATTTAATAAATAAAAATAAAAAAAATGATTTTAAAAATAAAAAATGTAATTTAATAAATAAAAAATAAAAAAAATAATTTTAAAAATAAAAAAATTAATTTTAAAAATAAAAAAAATAATTTTAAAAATAAAAAATGTAATTTAATAAATAAAAATTAAAAAAATGATTTTAAAAATAAAAAATGTAATTTAATAAATAAAAATTAAAAAAATAATTTTAAAAATAAAAAATGTAATTTAATAAATAAAAATTAAAAAAAATAATTTTAAAAATAAAAAATGTAATTTAATAAATAAAAATAAAAAAAATAATTTTAAAAATAAAAAAAATAATTTTAAAAATAAAAAAAATAATTTTAAAAATAAAAAATGTAATTTAATAAATAAAAATAAAAAAAATATTTTAAAAATAAAAAATGTAATTTAATAAATAAAAATAAAAAAAAATGATTTTAAAAATAAAAAATGTAATTTAATAAATAAAAATAAAAAAAATAATTTTAAAAATAAAAAAAATAATTTTAAAAATAAAAAATGTAATTTAATAAATAAAAATTAAAAAAATGATTTTAAAAATAAAAAATGTAATTTAATAAATAAAAATTAAAAAAATAATTTTAAAAATAAAAAATGTAATTTAATAAATAAAAATAAAAAAATGATTTTAAAAATAAAAAATGTAATTTAATAAATAAAAATTAAAAAAATAATTTAAAAATAAAAAAAATAATTTAAAAATAAAAAAAAATAATTTTAAAAATAAAAAATGTAATTTAATAAATAAAAATTAAAAAAATAATTTTAAAAATAAAAAATGTAATTTAATAAATAAAAATAAAAAAAATGATTTTAAAAATAAAAAATGTAATTTAATAAATAAAAATAAAAAAAATAATTTTAAAAATAAAAAATGTAATTTAATAAATAAAAATAAAAAAAATGATTTTAAAAATAAAAAATGTAATTTAATAAATAAAATAAAAAAAATAATTTAAAAATAAAAAAAATAATTTAAAAATAAAAAATGTAATTTAATAAATAAAAATAAAAAAAATGATTTTAAAAATAAAAAATGTAATTTAATAAATAAAAATAAAAAAAATAATTTTAAAAATAAAAAAAATAATTTTAAAAATAAAAAATGTAATTTAATAAATAAAAATTAAAAAAATGATTTTAAAAATAAAAAATGTAATTTAATAAATAAAATAAAAAAAATAATTTTAAAAATAAAAAAAATAATTTAAAAATAAAAAAAATAATTTTAAAAATAAAAAATGTAATTTAATAAATAAAAATTAAAAAAATGATTTTAAAAATAAAAAATGTAATTTAATAAATAAAAATTAAAAAATAATTTTAAAAATAAAAAATGTAATTTAATAAATAAAAATTAAAAAAAAGATTTTAAAAATAAAAAATGTAATTTAATAAATAAAAATAAAAAAAATAATTTTAAAAATAAAAAAAATAATTTTAAAAATAAAAAAAATAATTTTAAAAATAAAAAATGTAATTTAATAAATAAAAATAAAAAAAATAATTTTAAAAATAAAAAATGTAATTTAATAAATAAAAATAAAAAAAATGATTTTAAAAATAAAAAATGTAATTTAATAAATAAAATAAAAAAAATAATTTTAAAAATAAAAAAAATAATTTTAAAAATAAAAAATGTAATTTAATAAATAAAAATAAAAAAAATATTTTAAAAATAAAAAATGTAATTTAATAATAAAAATAAAAAAATAATTTTAAAAATAAAAAAAATAATTTTAAAAATAAAAAATGTAATTTAATAAATAAAAATAAAAAAAATAATTTTAAAAATAAAAAATGTAATTTAATAAATAAAAATAAAAAAAAATAATTTTAAAAATAAAAAATGTAATTTAATAAATAAAAATAAAAAAATAATTTTAAAAATAAAAAAAATAATTTTAAAAATAAAAAAAATAATTTTAAAAATAAAAAATGTAATTTAATAAATAAAAATTAAAAAAAATAATTTTAAAAATAAAAAATGTAATTTAATAAATAAAAATTAAAAAAAATAATTTTAAAAATAAAAAATGTAATTTAATAAATAAAAATTAAAAAAAAATAATTTTAAAAATAAAAAATGTAATTTAATAAATAAAAATAAAAAAAATGATTTTAAAAATAAAAAATGTAATTTAATAAATAAAAATAAAAAAAATAATTTTAAAAATAAAAAAAATAATTTTAAAAATAAAAAATGTAATTTAATAAATAAAAATAAAAAAAAATGATTTTAAAAATAAAAAATGTAATTTAATAAATAAAAATAAAAATAATTTTAAAATAAAAATGTAATTTAATAAATAAAAATAAAAAAATAATTTTAAAAATAAAAAAATAATTTAAAAATAAAAAATGTAATTTAATAAATAAAAATTAAAAAAATAATTTTAAAAATAAAAAATTAATTTAATAAATAAAAATTAAAAAAATAATTTTAAAAAATAAAAAATGTAATTTAATAAATAAAAATTAAAAAAATGATTTTAAAAATAAAAAATGTAATTTAATAAATAAAAATAAAAAAAATAATTTTAAAAATAAAAAAAATAATTTTAAAAATAAAAAAAATAATTTTAAAAATAAAAAATGTAATTTAATAAATAAAAATTAAAAAAAATGATTTTAAAAATAAAAAATGTAATTTAATAAATAAAAATAAAAAA
>NW_026578714.1:0-17715 GCF_029603195.1 Condylostylus longicornis
CACTTCCAACAACGCGCGCTGGGACTGTCGTGACGGGTTGAACACGCCACCGTTGAAGATACTACGCACTGCTTCTGCAACAACGAGGAGAAAGTAATTCTGAATTAATTGTTTGAATTATTGTTGTTGGCGTCCGCAGAATTCTGAGAATATCGAAGGAAAGATTTTGGTCAACAATACAGTTCTACGGATGAATCAGCATTCCCAATACAAAACATCCGCCCGCGACACGAAAAAGGAGAATCGCGCGAACAAAGCCATCTATCAAATAGAGCATCTCCCTGTTGAAGTCAACTGTCAGTGAGGGGTCCATACCTCCAAATACAGTTGAAGGAGGAGTTTTTTGTTTAGATACTAATAAGACTTCCAATAAAATCCTAATATTAAAAAGAATGTAAAGAAGACTCCGTTTGTTCAAAAGAGGGGAATAATTCTGCTGCAGACATTATACCAACGGCTATGGAGGTGGACAATGATTGAAATAGTGTGTCACAATCTTCTTCGTAAAGAGACCGATTCTCTCCAGACGACAGACCCTGATCCCAAAAGTACTCAACATCTGAGAACTAGGACCCTGAAGACCGAATCGTTCGAAGCAGGACACAGGTTGCACGTACACGAGAAAAACTGTGCGACGTAACTCAGCAAACTGCTTCGACAAGAAGAACGACAGTTATGCAGAAGTAGAGTCGAGTAGTTAATACCGCAGGCCATTTTCTGTTGAACAGAAGTGAATGATGCAAACTGAGGCTTGGATTTCGTGGGGTTCGCTCGTAAGAAGCTTCAAGAGGAAAATAAGACTGCGAACCAACAAAGATTGAGAGAAGCATCATCTAGTGTCTTGCCACTGCTTCCACGTATGTCAGTGGAATTGCTATAAAACCTTTCACAACCCGAACTAAACCTGATTCACAGTTCCGCAGCTGAGCTTCTAGTTGTCTATCTTGAATTGGCAGGGGAACAGCAAGTGGTTTTAGAAACTCGTGTCCGATGAAGACAACCCTCCAGACAGACACGCATTTGCAGACGTGATGCAGCAATTGCAAAATCTCGTGCCATCTCGAGAGAGCAGTTCTAGCACTCTGATCGCCAACACGGCTATAATTGTTAGTTGACTCGTGTGACGCATCCCAGTCATTCAGATGTGAGGTCGTCAGTGATCTAATTGGAGAGGACAAGTCCGATGACGTTAATAAAAGAAGAATAAGCAAACAGAAATACGTAAGCTTCAGCCTAACTTAGAACGAAAAATGAGGACAAAATGAAGACTAAAACAATACTCTACTTTGATTCATCACTCTTTTTTGCGGGCAGTTCTTCATTTTCTGAACTCTTCTTCTCTTCAATCGGCGCTTTTAAGAGCAAACACCCATTGGGCGGGAGGTCGAGCCAAAGACAATAGGGCCATCCAAGTCTGCAACAACAACGCTCGAGAAGGAGAGACTCGAAGCAACATACCTTCCGCCCTGGGTTGGTTGTACCGTCACCCCGGCGCCAGGCCCAACCATTCCTCCTCCGTAACGCCAATCATCAGAATTCAGCAACACCGTCCAAACGCCGCCATGAGGAACGCCGATGGGATAACTATCACAAGAGGATAAAGTTATGACAAAGGAGCCTCAGAGTGGCTGAGGCGATGCATCTGTTAAACAATGCGGAGACTAAGGGATGCTTACTGTGAATATTTGACTCCAGAAAAACTTAACCCAAAACCAGAACATCATTGGTCCAATTCCCAAATTTTCGGATCCATGCAACAATATTGTCTTGTGCGTTGTCACAATCGACCCATTGAAAATTCCATGGTTCATCATCGCCTGCAGTTTCGTCAGAATCTTCAGTTAAGACTTTTATGTTCTTACCCGCATGCAGCGCAACTTCTTCTCTATAACGCTTTAAAGAGATCGCACACCCATTGCATCACATTTTTTCTTGAAGGTTCTGATGCTTCGTGCCAATCTAGCGAACGGGCCTCTTTCCATTCCCGTCCTTGGCCAAATTCACCCCCCATAAAAATAAGAGGCCGGCCAGGCATCCCAACTTGAAACCCATACAGCGCTCGCAACGACCGCAATCTGTGGAGAAAACATGTTGTGGCTTTTGGATCTCGACGACTCTTCTATGATGTCTCTCTCTTCTACCGATGATTACCTCTCATCAAATGGAGTCCCCATGAATCCGCATTTATCCAACAAACTTCCTTTTCCACTAACTACTTCATCGTGCGATAGTGGCAGGACCCATTTCTCATTTCCCATATACAAGCCTCTAAAAGTCAATTTCGAATGCTTTGTCCACCGATCCATAGCTGGCATCGTCAAGTAGCTCAACGTATCGTTCATCCATCCCAAATCCCACTTTGCATCAAACCCAAGACCTGCACAAGTGAAGTGCATTGGCAAGCCCATCAGCCACTGGTGAGGCCACAAGAAGACCGTTTAAACTGACCCTTCTCCTTGTCTGTCACGCCAGGCCACGCAGTCGACTCTTCAGCCATCGTGAAAACGCCGGGAAACTCTCTGTGAACGACCCAATTCAACTCCTGCAGAAGACTTATTGCTTGCAAATTCGTCTCCCCACCGAACTCATTCGGAATCCAATCACCCTGAAAACACAAATCATACGGCGTGCGGTGCCTCAAGAACACTTAGGTCGTTGCGCCGGAACACTTAGGTCGTTGCGCGGAACACTTACGGCTTCTCTACAGTGATTCTTATAGATCATTGAAGATACGGCATCAACCCGCAATCCATCAATGTGGTACCGTCGAAGCCAGTGATAAGCAGCGCCCCAACAAGAAAGACCGGACTTCATGACGTCGAAAGTTATACATCATCGTTCCCCATCCTTTGTGTTCTCCCTCCCGTGGATCTGAATACTCATAACACGGCTCGCCATCAAGTGCACGAGTCCCCAAGAATCCTAAGCAACACACATACGCGTCGTCATCCAGACAAAACCAAAGCTTCCTACCTTGACGAAATGCGCCGGAACGAAATCGAGAAATACGCCAATGTCGTTTCGATGGAGTTCATTGATCAAAACTTGAGATCGTCACCTGATCCCAAGCGGCTATAAGGCGCGTATTGTCCGGAAACCTGGTAACCCCACGAGCCTTCAACGGGATGATGCGCTAGGGGTAAGCACTCAACATGCGTAAAATTCAGCTTCGTGACGACATGATCGACAAGACGATGGGCTAATTCTCGGTATCCAAGATAAGAATTTCCATCTCCGCGTATCCAAGAAGGGAGATGGACTTCGTAGATGGACATTGGAAGTCGACTAATCTGGCCGTTTTTTGCGGTTTTGGCACGTTTTTCCATCCATGCTTGGTCGGTCCATTGGAACCTTTTACTAAGAGGTTTGTATGCGTCGTCGCAGTCGGAGATAATCGATGCTGTCGAGGGAGGATTTTGGAAGAGTTGGGCGTAGGGATCGATCTTGATGAAATCTGCTCCCGATTTTGAATGAAAACGATATCCATAATTCTGGCCTGCACCGATATTTGGAACAAAGAGCTCCCATACGCCAAACTCAAGTCGTCGACGCATGGGATGTGCGCGACCATCCCATTGATTCCAATCACCCACGACGGACACAAAAATAGCATTTGGAGCCCAAACTGTGAAACGCACGCCGGATACGCGATTGATTTCCATGATATGGGATCCCATTAGATTATCGACATGCCAACAAGAACCCGCTTGGAAGGATTTGAGATCGTATTCCGGAGCGAGAAGTCCAAAGTTGTAGGCGTCGCGGATTTCGTACACATTCGATGAAGGATCACCCTCGTATTTCAATTGAACGTCATAGAAAAACGGCGTGCTCATCAACAATGTGTTAACAGAGGAACTTGTCTCATCCGCGATTTGCTTGCGCCCCGCTGGCGTTAACCGAACACGAAAAGCTCTTTCATGGAGCCATTCGCAGCGCTTGATTGCCGGAACCCACTCGTGCACTTCGGATGCAAATTTGAAGTAATGTTTGGAAATTGGACGGATTGAGACGTCAAGGGAGTCTTTTTTCCACACGCTACAGGAGGGACAAAGCCTTCACATGAACCGTTCATCTGGAACTTACCGAACCACAATTGCTTTGATTTCCTCATCAGCATAATCAAAAAAATGTGGTCCCAAAATGCTGAACGGAGCCGCGTGTCGATTATCGTGGAGGCGGTAAGTATCGTGATCAAGGAGACTCGCGTTCTTTGGGACTTCCGGCAGAGGAACTAGTTCAAACCAGGGAGCATCAATGTCATCAAGTGGAGGTGGAAGGACCGCGACGTCGTCAAAATTGGTCCCTGCAAGACCATCATCAACACTCTCTGACTCGTTTGGAACAGAAACTTTCTCCTCTGCAAACGACGAACAAACCCGTTCGCGTGTGTAGATGCCTTTTGGTTTGAAGGCTTCGGCTACGGATGCGGCTTCAGCAGGAGCTGGACTGCTGGCTGTCGATCCTGTTGAGGTTGCCATTCAGGGGGGGCCGCGAAAAAGAACGAAAATTCTGGCAAGTGAAGAGAGAAAAATTATGCAGACTCAATAACAGGTGTGCGAGGTTGTGCAGTCCCGCAGGAGCTACGCTGCGATAATTTTGAAAAACCAGAACTTTGTGAAAAAACAGAAAAATTAGACAAATTAATTGAAAGTGATAATTGCTTTTAGGCGAGCAGTAATTTGTCACTTCAAAGCCTAATTACCAAGCAATTAGGTTTCGAGAATTATCAATCCCTATCTCTGGAATGGAGACGCTGGCGATAGAGCGAGGGCTCCTTCACTCAGTGAGCGAGAAGAACTTCCATTGACTCAGTGAGAGAGAAAGAACTCCGATGAGTGATGGAGGATTTCAATCGATGGGGAGTGAATCCGTCCTCTCTAATGCTTATAGGAGAATTTCCACCAAACAAGCAAGCATAATAAATCTCATGAACGCTAAGACACCTCAAGAACTTTCACCAAGACGTCATTTCATGTCTGGATTCTTGACCTGCACCAAGATTTCTGACCTAGCGACGGAGTCATCCCAAAAGTTTTTTCAACGTAACAATTTTCGATCAACGTTCAATGACAAAAAATCACGACTTCTCATATCGATAGACAAGAAAGGTAGATCAGATGCTAACACTGTAGAAGCTTGATTGGTGTTCTCTTTAGGCAAAGGCGAATTAAACCTTCCTTTAATGGACGAAATAAAAGCGACTGAAGTGTACCGTTTGTTGGCCGCAGTAAATACTAGTGGAAATCGAGCAAAAGCACACGAACAAAGTCATCACTACTTTGCGGTTGAACTCTACCGCTTCTGCATGAGATATCTACTCCTTGCACGGGAGAGTTGGGGGAAGAGTGTCGGAAATGACTCTTCTTGCGGAACGATGGTCTTCACGCATATCAGTAGTTGTTCGATGCGAACACCTTGAATCGCAGCCCACTGAACATTGAATACTCTCGCCTCTCAACGACAACGGCTAGCGTGCTCTACTCAACGGAATACCGACGCCCACAAGGCGCGGAGTCGAATTATACATCAGTTGCAGAAACGTCTCAGATAATAGGAATCAAGCATGTTGTCAATCCCAGATAGGACATTTTGGAGAATTTTCTCGGATAGGAATTCATTGAGAACACATTCATTAAATCGGTCAAGCGATGAATGCGTGTCTTAATTAAATCGGTTAGTCCAAGCGATGAATGCGTGTCTTAATTAAATCGGTTAGTCCAAGCGATGAATGCGTGTCTTAATTAAATCGGTTAGTCCAAGCGATGAATGCGTGTCTTAATTAAATCGGTTAGTCCAAGCGATGAATGCGTGTCTTAATTAAATCGGTTAGTCCAAGCGATGAATGCGTGTCTTAATTAAATCGGTTAGTCCAAGCGATGAATGCGTGTCTTAATTAAATCGGTTAGTCCAAGCGATCCAAGCGATGAATGCGTGTCTTATCTGAGATGTGACTCCATTGAGAATTTGCCGATTCACTCACTAGAATGACTAATTTCTGTTGGTGACAAACATCGTGTCCCAATTCCCATTATTTTGTCATCCTTCAATCAAATTGGATGGACGATGTTGTAAGCCTTATGAGTGATATTGCTAGACCTCCTCTTTATTCCCTGCATCAACAATTTACACCACTGAGTGAGATCCATCAACAATTTACACCACTGAGTGAGATCCATCAACAATTTACACCACTGAGTGAGATCCATCAACAATTTACACCACTGAGTGAGATCCATCAACAATTTACACCACTGAGTGAGATCCATCAACAATTTACACCACTGAGTGAGATCCATCAATTTACACTAAGTGAGATCTGTTAACAGGCAATTGGTATACATTTTTCCTAATTGAAAACATTGCAGACCAAAACTGAACTTATTTTGTCATTAACCTTATCAGGATCAATACACTGAGATCTATCAACAATTTACACTGAGTGAGAAGATCCATCAATTATACTGAATGAAATTAGTCAACAATTCAAGATCAATCAACAATCTGCACCAAGCGAGCAATCGACAAACAATCCTTCGTATCTAACTGTCGAACCTTTTACACTTCACCAGTCCAACCATTACCGTCCAACCTGTGACGAGTTCGAAAGTGGGGGAGTTTGATGTTCAGATTAAAAATAGAAAAGTGTACGGACAACTAGTTAATAAAACGTGAAGTTAGGGTCAACTCTAACATGCCCCTGTGAGGCAAACTTCACGGATCTGACGGACAGATAGAAAGCGCCGATCGAAGAATTTCAAATTGTTGACGGGGAAGCGCTTTTGTCAAGATGTCGGCGATATTATTCTCTGTTGAGACTTTTTCCCAGTCGGGAGAAGTCGGTGGGGTTGTTTGCAGCGCGCAAGGCGGATTGCGCATCACCTCTGAGGGTGAAACACGTTTTTGCTGGAAGCAGCCACAGCTGTTCTAAAATTTGTACAATCCATCTGCCTTCGCGGCGACATATTCAGCTTCAGCCGATGAAAGGGCTACTTCTGTTTTGAAAATTTCCGCGAGATGCATCCACCCCATAAAAAGAAGCAGTAGCCCGACGTTGAGACTTGCAAGCAGTCTTTTTGCGGATCGCCCAGTGAAGCATCACAATATCCAACAGGAGCTGAGAGTGGAGTTGCTGACTCTGATGAATAAAGAATACCATGATGGATGGTGGATTTCAAATATTTGAGAATGTGTATTGCTGTATTCCAATGTGACGAGTTGAAGACGTTGCAGAACTGCGCCATTCGTATAGTGGAATAGCCAATGTCTGGTCGCGAACAGTTGTAAAGGAAAATGAGGGAACCGATGAGTGAGCGATATGGCTGATCTGTTGCGGAGGCTGAGGAGTCGACTAGAGCTCCTGGTGACATTGGGATAGCGGCAGGATTTACATCCTGGAAACCGAATTTGAAAAGCATTCGATTGATGTATGAACCTTGAGATAGATGCAACTTTCCTAGATTTCTGTCGTAGGAGATGTCAAGGCCGATGAAACGTTTGGCGGGGTCCGAGATTGGTGATGTTGAAACGGTCCGACAGTGCTGTGGCAAACTCCGTGATTAGTGTCAAAATTTCAGTTAGAAAAACGCTCTGAAGAACTCTCTGAGAGCGGATGGATAAGCCAGAGATTTTGCGAAAGCTTCCATAGTAGGATTAGAAATTCTTGCAAATCTGATCGGCAACATGAGCGACAGTTAGCCTGTGCTACGCGTACCAATCTACGAGAATAGTAGTTTGAAATAGGGATTCCCGGCTAATTGCATCATGTATTTCACGATTTGTGATGTATGTCGGCCAAGGGCCTTTTTTGCCTTGTTGTCGTGGTTAGAGGGACGACCTTGATTGCAACACCATTCATCACCAGGACATTATGGCATGAACGCTTGATCTGACATGTGCGCGGCTTTGCAGGTCTATCTCTGAGATAAGTATCCCGAAAGCTCTTATCCAAGCTCCTCCTGCTGGTCACCTCCTCGGTGTCTTCTGTGCGCATCATTTACCTGATCACATTCCCATGGAAAAAACAGAAAGAATAAAAAAAGGAATTCCTTTTTTGCTTCAAAGACCAGGGGAGTGTGAGAACTTGGAACAAAAAGAATCCAAATTCAAATAGACAAATTCTTTATTGTTTGGAAGAAACATGATATTCGTCAAGTCAGCCCGAAGTGGCACCTTCCAACGACAACTCTTTATGATACAAAGCATCAATGAAAGCAGTCATGAGACAGACGTGAGAGAAGTGCAAATTAATGGTAAGGGATTATGGACGCCACGATCATCCATAGTATTAAATGTGGCGCTTAGTGACACGCCAGTCTGCCGCGATCTCCACCTCGTTTGAAGAAAGAGGCTCGTGAATTCAAATGTCCAACCGACCTTTCATTCCCCATTATACAAAATCGTGGAGCTAATAGCGCGATCCCGTCAATCCACACACAAGCATGATACATTTGACGACAAATCGTTCATGCAAGTCATATGCTCAGGAGAAACAGCCACAAGTATGCAGTCTTCTGGTTCTGAGCTTTATCTCTCCATGTTTGATATTGAGAGTCGCTTGTCGTGAGGATGGCAGAGAGTGAGAAAACTAGTCTCAGTTATTGAACCTCGTCCCAACGCAGATTCGAACACAGGCAACGCTCCATATCACCGCTAAGCCGCTCGTTAACAATGTTAACTCAAACTGTTAAATAGTTAGAGTTGACAAAGAGGTCCAACGTCGATCTTATGCTTGAGTGGATTCCTAATCCAAACTCTTATTAGGATTTCTGATATCGACGGACGAATCTACCATAAATCATATAAGGATGCAACTTTACAGTCTAACGCTTCAGAAGCCAACCGCAGCGACGCATGCCATTCAGGGCAACTTCTCTGGGCCGAGAGTCCATGAAGTTGTTTTGGCTCGAGGCCGGGTGTTGGAACTTGTTCGACTTGAAGACCGTAAATTGAGATCAATCTGGAGTTCAGATGTTTTTGGGATAATCCGATCAATCACAACATTTCGACTGACAGGAAGTCCCAAAGACTATCTTGTTGTTGGGTCTGACAGCGGACGGATCGTCGTATTAGAGTTCAACTCAACCAAGAATTGTTTCGACAAAGTCCACCAGGAGACCTTCGGAAAGTCCGGCGTGAGACGAGTCGTTCCGGGCCAATATCTAGCTGCGGACCCTAAAGGGCGTGCTGTGATGATTGGAGCGATTGAAAGATCTAAATTTGTTTATGTTCTTAACCGCGACGCGTCTAGTAATTTGACGATTAGGTAATTGCTTTGATTGGAAGATTTGATTGATTGGAAGATATGATTCAAATGATCAACTTGCGATTGTTGCATCATTTTATCACAATCATCATTTATCACAATCATCATTTCTCTCTTTTTTCAGTTCTCCATTAGAAGCGCACAAATCACATCAAATTTGTTTTGGAATTACCGGAATCGACGTCGGATTTGAAAATCCTGTTTTTGCTTCTATTGAGCAAAATTATGAAGCGGCAGATAAACCGTCCAAGGCGACGGACGGGGAATTCGAAAGACCGCCTAAGGGAGTTTCATTTTGGGAAATGGATTTGGGACTCAACCATGTGATCAAGAAAGTGGGTGTCGCTCTTCGTTCTGTTGCCAGACTTCTCATTTTCTAGTGCACGCTGCCATGCGACGACTCAGCGCATCTTTTGATTCCCGTTCCGGGCGGATCTGGACAAGATCCCGGACCAAGTGGCGTTCTTGTCTGTTGTGAAAACTTTGTCGTCTACAAAAGGCCAGGTATTCCTTATCCATCTTTCGTCTGACGATGCAAGATTTTCCAGATCATCCCGACGTGGCTTGTGCAATTCCTCGACGTCTAGAAATGGCTCAAGATGCCAAGATGGTTGTCTCTTGCTTCGCCATGCACAAGTTACGCAATTTTTTCTTCTTCCTAATTCAAACAGACTACGGGGATCTCTACAAAGTGAGTCTTCGCTCTTATTCGTGCCTCCTCATAATATTGTTTCAGATTGAACTGACTCACGAAGAACAGGGAGAAAGGAGAGTTGTTGTTGAGGTCGTCGTTCGCTACTTGGATTCAATTCCTGTTGCGAACGCCATGTGTGTTCTCCGATCTGGCTATTTATTTGTAGCCGCTGAATTTGGGAATCAGTGAGTGTCCTTCGTGGGATCCCACATGTTGCCAATTCCGTCTCCTCAGTCTGTTGTATCAATTCACTGGCATTGGTGGAGATCCAACTGATCCACTTTGTACATCCAACCATCCAAGTGGCGCTGATTGCACAGTTGCTTTTAAATTGAGGTCCTTAAAAAATTTAACTCTCGTCGAACAAATGAACAGTTTAAGTCCAATTACAGACATGAAAGTGAGAGCATCAACCCATTTTGTTATTCGATTTGATTTTTCAGATTTTGGACGCGCTTGGCGAAGGCCATCCGCAGATTTTCGCTGCCTGTGGACGGGGACCTCGTTCGTCTCTCCGCGTCATTCAGCACGGATTGTCCGTCGAGGAACTTGCAGACAATGAGCTTCCCGGGACTCCCTTGGCTGTTTGGACTTTGAAGGAAACGAACGAGTCGTTGCATGATGGATTCATCATTGTCACATTCCCAGATACCACGTTGATTTTGTCAATTGGTGAAAATGTTGCTGAAGTCTCTGATACAAACTTTCTGCAAAATGTTTCCTCTCTTCAAGTTGCACTGATGATCGATGATTCCCACATTCAGGTGGGACGGTCGTATGGAGTACGCTTTGTCTTTATCCTCCGTTTGTCTTTTAGGTTCATGAAAACGGGATCAGGCATTTACAAACAGGAAAAAGAGTGAACGAGTGGAGAACGTCGCAAGGACGTCGAATCATCGCTGCGACGTCAAACGCTAGACAGGTAAGAAACAAGTTGAACCGGTTGCTGGGGACGGACTGCTCTTCTTCAAAGCGGTCTCTAGTTTGATTTTATTAAAGTGGTATCCTTTTGTAGATCTGCATTGCAATGACGGGAGGGGAAGTTGTTTCATTTGAGATCGATGAGTCACACACATTAACCGAAATGAGTCGCAAAACAGTCGATTATGAGATCACAGCGCTTTCTGTTCAACCGACTCCAACGGGAAGAACACGAGCGTCCTTTTTGGTAAGCGTGGTGTGGATCAGACGATGATAAATCATTGTAACAGGCAATTACTGGTTTGGACAACACTGTAAGAATCTTTGATCTCGATCCTGAAGCTGAACTGAGACAACTTGCACTGATGGGAGTCCCAAATGACGCCCATGCCGGAAGTGTTTGTTTGTGGCAGTTTGAGACGAAGGTAGGTGAACCAGCTGGCTTGCGGAAGCAGCACTGTATTCTGCCGCATGGTTGTCAAATTTCTGTTCCCCCAGGATTCTTCAGGTGTTGCTGTATCGCAGTTGTATCTATATGTTGGATTGGAAACTGGTGTTCTTCTACGTGCAACAGTGGATCGTGTAACTGGCGAGCTAACAGATCAAAGAACTCGATTTTTAGGGCCGTCCCCAATCCAGTTGCATCGAGTGAACTTGGGAAAGCTTTCCGGTTCAGGCGCTTCAACAGCAATGATTGCGCTCTCTACACGTCCCTGGTTGTGCCATTATTCAAGCCAAGTGAGTTCTCCCTCGTAGCGTCCTTCTCATCTAATCCTTCCTGCCAGAATCGTGTACAATGCGCCCCGCTTCATTATGGGAAGTTGGAATTTGTATCCTCATTCTCTTCTGAACAGGTAATCTTCATCAGCCTAAAACACGAATGAGTAAATGCACAAAAATATCCCTGCATGTTTGGTAATAAGGATGTCTATTGATTTGAATGCACTCAAATTTTCCCTTCTCATCGTTTTCAGTGTCCCGATGGCTTTGTTGCGGTGTCTGGTCGCGATTTAAGAATTTTTCAATGCAGTGCCATATCGGGTGCTTTCTCGCAAACTACTATCCCCCTCAGTTATACTCCCAGGAAGCTTTGCGTTCTTCCACCACCGTCCCAAGCAATGGACGGAATGTTAGCAGCAAGTCAGTAGAGTCGACTTCGGCTCTGAGTCATTGTTCGCTTCCCTCCAGGTCTGGGACCCCCAGAAAGCCCTATTCCTCCCAATCAAGCAGTATTAGCGGTGGTCGAAGCGGACCATGGTGTTTACGATGAAGCAACAAGGAAAGAGATCGCGTCTGCATTAAAACGAATCGATATGACCGAAGCGGACGAAGCGAAAGATGAATCGGATGACATGGAAATTAAAGTATGAATTGAAATTCCATGAAGTGAAGTTCTGTGTGTGACAATGCGTGTTTGGAATTGCAGGAAGATGCTAAGGAGACGGATGAGGGCGGTGAAGCGGAAGCTGATATTCCAGAGGAGCAAGTTGGGACATTCCGTGCGGGTCCTGGGAAATGGGGATCCTGCGTCCGGGTGGTTCACCCACTTACAGTGAGTTGTCCACACTGTTATTTTCCTTGAAGATCTATATCTGTTTTCAGTCGAAAACGATTTGTAAATATTCATTGGATGTGGATGAAGCGGCCTTCTGCTCTGTTGCATGTCGGTTTTGGGAATTCGATTCTCCGTGTTTGGTCGTTGGAACAGCCTATAACATGACACTCAGACCAAGGAATTGTCCCAAGGCAAGCATCAAAGTCTTCGCTTATAATTCGGACTACAAGCTCCATTTGATCCACTCGGTACGTTTCTGTCCGGAATTGATAGACAAAGTGACAGAGCAGTCATACATTATGGATCTTCTCGTCTTAGACTCCAGTTGAATCCGCTCCTCTTGCTCTATGCGCTTGGGATGGAAGATTGATTGTATCTCTCGGCAAAAAAATACGAATCTATTCGCTGGGAAGAAGACGGTTACTGAAAAAATGCGAATTCAGAGTAAGACGAAGTCATATTTCCGAAGTTTTGAATAGAATGCGGTTTTGAATGAGTTGTTGTTTCTAATAGGCGATTCCTGAAGCAGTCATATGGCTCCGTGTTGTGAAAGATCGTATCTTTGCGGGGGACGTGCGCGAAGGGTTCATGGTGCTGAAATATCGCTCATCCGAGAATGCGTTGCACGGTAGGATACTGTGTATTATGAGATG
Source organism: Condylostylus longicornis (assembly GCF_029603195.1). Lineage (NCBI taxonomy): Eukaryota > Metazoa > Arthropoda > Insecta > Diptera > Dolichopodidae > Condylostylus > Condylostylus longicornis. The sequence goes on from NW_026578714.1 coordinate 13,089, forward strand.
GATACTCTCCGATCAGCATCACTCGTATTATCTTTATATCTTTCTATTGATATCAGAGGTCTTTCTATTGTCTTTATATGTTTCTGTTGATATCTGAGGTCTTTCTATCATCTTTATATCTGTTTATTGTTGTAGTGATATCTGAGGAGTCCCGACCTCATTGGCTTACGTGTGGGGAAGTTCTCGATTATCATACAGTTGTTGGAGGTGATAAGTTTGATTCTCTGGTGGTTGCGCGAGTGAGTGATTCAAGTTGAATGGGTGATTCATGAGTGGATCGCAGGTTTCTGACTCTGTTAAAGAAATTGATGCTGGAGGGTTGGGGGGATATACCACATTGAGGCTGAGGGGGGACACTCCGTACCTGACCACTGAGTGTCCAAAGGTCAGTCGAAACCTCATTGGCGTCCATACTGATTCGCTATTTCAGTTTGAATATGTCTCCAATTTCCATGTCGGCGAGACTCTAACAGCTTTACAAAAAGCAACGTTAACTCCGGGTGGTGCTGAGGCGGTGGTTTACTCCACAGTCTTAGGCTCCATTGGAGCATTCCTCCCTCTGCTGACCAAAGACGAGGTTCGCTCGGTTGTTTGTGTGGTTGTAACTCTGCTTTTGCCAGACGGATCTTCTTCAGCATCTAGAGATGTCTATGCGATCTGCCCTGCCGCCTTTATGCGGTCGTGAGCATGTGACATTTCGGTCATATTACACCCCGTGCAAGGTGCGATTTTGTAGTCATGTCATTTTTATTCTTGGTCTCTTGGCAGAGCGTGATTGATGGAGACCTATGCGAACAATTTCAAAATCTCCCTCCACAGCAACAAAAATCGGTAGCACAGGAAGTATCAAGAACTCCATTAGAAATTATGAAGAAGCTTGAAGAATTAAGGAACCGTCTTCTGTAACGTCGTGATGTTCAATTTGATCGTCCTTTCTTCTTTAACGTAGCAGGAGGTGATATGCGGTTAATTCTGTTTTGTTGACCCGACTGTCTTCGATCCCTGTTCTTCTGATGAAAGGTCATAAATGCCTTTCAGAGATTATGCACATCACCCAAGCGACACAGGCAGCTAGAAACAGGACAATCTGTTGACACCTGGACCAGAACTTCGCAAATGGCCAGCGGGTGCGTCCGCTTGGTTGACTGCAAGCCTCCTTCCGTGACAGATGGCTCCTTCACACTAGGGGAAGAAAGTGGACAGCGTTCCTATTGCTGTCAATGGATCCAGAAGGCATCCATCTTGCTGCGCGTTCCTGCCGAGACTTCCGCGAGCGCCCAGACGATTTTTCACCGATTCTACTTCAGACGGTCGATGAAGGAGTTTGATGTGAAGGTGAGCCGCGATTGAATCAATTGCGCGTCCTTATAGCTCTTGAGACTTTTGACAATCGCGTATTTTCACTCGCAGCTTGTCGCGGCTGGAGCGGTTTATCTTGGATGCAAACTCAGTGAAACTCCACGAAGAATTCGCGATGTGGTTTATGTGTTCCTTTTTCTTGATTGGGTTGAGAAAAAGGATCATTGCGTGGAAACACTTAGAAAAAAGGAAATGAGCGCAAGTCCAACAGCTGATGCAGAAAATAGAAACGAGAATGTTCCTTCTCGTCAACTTGATCAGTTATCAGCGATACTTAACAGCTTAGAAAGCGAACTTGAACTCCCTGATGTGAATTCCAAGGTAACGACTCATTGACCGATGAATGTTTGGAGTGAAAACGTCAACGGTTCACTGTTTGTATTCTTAATCTTTTGACACCTTCAGGAATTCAAGCACCTCAAAACAAACATCCACCGGGTGGAGCGTCATATTTTGCGCGAAACGGGATTTATGATTTCTCAAACATTGGTGCATCCCCACCGCTATATTCTTCAATTTATTCACGTTTTGTTTGGAGACAACGTTTTAACCGTCAAAGGAACACAAATCAAAGATTTGCCAAAGAGCCTGGGGATATTTGAACGATAGGTGGGATTGTTGATTTGTCGAAACTTACTGTTGTTTCTCTGCAGCTTGCGGACGTCCTTGTGCTGTTCAGTTCAGCCCTCATCTATTGCAGCGGCAGCGATAGCAATGGCTTGTAGAGATTATGGAATCCAGCTTCCAACAGTCGCACTAGAAACCATCTCTGAGAATGGGAAAATCAGTGACGTGGTATGTGACGATGGTGACATACTTGGACATCAATCGTATTGATTCTGCAGGATGTTGAGTGGTATAAAGGATTTCAAGTGGAAAAAGAAGAACTGACACGCATCATGAACTCTATACAACAACTTTATACCGTAGAGGAACAACCCACGTACAAGAAAATTGCGGATCCGCCGATTCCTCCAGCGCAACAGAAAGGTGGGTACACTTCTATGGTATCCCGTGAACACTTTAACCATCATTCACAAGATGGCTGCTGACGTGCTCAAAATGGCGGCTAACTATGACTTCTCTCTTTCTCAGCCTCTACTGCGACCGAGGAAGATTGTCCCCAAGATGAAAGTGTGACGATTCAAGTTGAGGAAACAAAAGATGTGGAAATGTGAAGAATTCTTCTTTCTGTCGTGACTGTTTCCCTCCTGTGCCTCAATGTCCGAAAATCTCATCAAATTTTACCTCAAATCTGTTTTCGCTCCAAGTATATGATTCCTTTGGGACGGCAAGCTTCAGCTCGAAGTGCTTGGAAACCGATTTTTAACACCAATCAATTGTATTCCCTGCCATCTTTCGCACGACCATATTCTAGTGACACTCATAGTCCATATAAGCGGTATGGCACGACAATATTGTGTATCCGAAGAGGGGATAAAGTGGTAGGAAAACATGAACATAAATGACAAACTTGGTGAGATTTGTAGGTGCTAGCGGGAGACGGGCAGGTGACCCAAAACCACATGATTATGAAACCAAATGCCAAGAAGTTGAGGGTCATGAGAGAAGGTAAGCTTTAGAGCTGAGTGATACGCTTCTGATCATGTGTTTATAGGGAAGGTCATTACTGGATTTGCCGGTGAGTAGCAGTGTCCCACGTGTCCCAAGAAAAAGAATGGCTCAGGCACGACCGCGGACGCATTCACGCTCTTGGAGCGTCTGGAAGGGAAGCTTGACGAGCACCCCGGACAGCTTCTACGTGCCTGCGTGGAGTTGGCGAAAATGTGGCGTACTGATCGTTATTTGAAAAATTTAGAGGTACTGATTTGGTGGCTGAGTGGAATGATCTAGAGCTTGTCCAGGCGGTTATGGTTGTGGCGGATGAGACCCTTTCGTTAGAAGTAACAGGCAATGGAGACGTTTTAGAGAGCCATGACGGAATTATAGGAGTGGGTAGTGGAAGCGCTTATGCAGTTGGTGGGTCAAGTTGAAGCAACGATTGAGCATCTATCTCGTTCAGCTGCTGCGCGGGCATTGTATCAAAATACAGAGATGAGTGCAAGGGCTATTGCTGAGAAAGCCATGAATATAGCAGGAGGTGCGTGGATCCCCCATTCCAATTTATACTCTTTTTCTGCAGATCTTTGCATCTACACAAACCACAACATCATCTTCGAAGAACTCCCTTCGAACGTGAAGCCCGTTCCGAGTGTTGCACAAAAGGCTGCTGAGCAATCATAACAGATTTTTATTTTTGTGGCCCTTTTGATTCGAGCTTTGTATTCAGAACTGTACCCAGGTATCAATACCTGCCGAAACACATATGGCTTCACAAACGTCAGACAAGCTGCAACAGCCCAGCGCTTGCTATGATGAAGGCGATACCCCACAGAGACACATCAACGCAATCCGCCACAAGTTGTTTGGAATTGGAAGCCAAAGAAGCAAAAATTTGGTCCATGCAGAAAATTCAAATCAGGCGATTGCGAAACTTGCCATGGTTGCGCATGCTTCACCGTTTCATTTCATTTGCGAACTCATGCAGGTAAGTCGAAAGTGAGTTTGTATTAACAAGCTATTTATGTTTGTCAGAATGTTTCCGACGCACAGTCTCGTCTCGTGCGCACGAATGAGAAAACCGAGCTCGCTCTTGTTTTGAGTCGCAACGATCCTTTTAATGAAGAGGAACAAACAAAACCGAAGAAAAAAAGAACTTCTGAAAATCGTGCAACTGGGGGAGTGTTGTTGCTTGTGCGTCTCGGATTGCTTCAGTTTTGGTGATTTGTTGGTCTCTTTCAGTCGTACAACGAACCAGGGTGGACGAATCGAGATGTGGAGGCGATCGTGAAAGCCCGCGAGTCGACGAAATCGGATAAGGATTGCGAGTTTATTGGCGAGAAAGGTCAAGGATTTTACTCCGTCTTTCGAATTGCCACACACGCGTTTATTCTCTCCGGTCAAACACACAAATACGATGCCTCACGTCGAATGCTTGTGGAGAAGTCAACGCGGTCGCTGGGACGAGTGAAAGAGAGTCGTTATCCGGTCGGTGGGTATTTCTTCAAATTGGAGCGTGAGGCATGTGAGGAATGTGGCTTCAAGTAAGGCTGCGCTTTCCATGTCTTGGCTAGTAAGATTGACCTGGGCCCCTGAGACCAGAACTTCTGTTTGATAACAGATATGTTGTTCCACAATGGGTTGAACCGAAGAGTCTTCCAACTCAAGTGTCTCATTACGCTTGTGGAAAAAGCGTTTTGTGCTTGCG
>NW_026578715.1:0-23188 GCF_029603195.1 Condylostylus longicornis
ATCTCCTTAATGCATTGGCCTTGCGGTTCAAGAGTGAAATCAGGAGGACAAAAATGGCGAACTGGTGACTCTTGCCTTCTCTGACAAACGGCGTTTTGAAGGCGTGGAAGGACACGGAGTTGGAATGAGAGGAACGCGCTTGACACATCGATCACCATGAAGTCGAAAACCAGGCTTGCAGTGGGGTGGAAGAAAAACTGTCTTCACACACTGATCTCCACCAACAAGAGCGACACACTGATCTGCACCAACAAGAGCGAAGTCGGGAGGACAAACAGGAGTCGAAGGGAAGCTTATTGTTTTGCGGCACTCCTTTCCTTGAAGTTGATAGCTAGCAGGACAAACCTTCTGCTGTGGTGTGTACCGCAAGCACTGGGCGTTGTGAAGTTGCGATCCAGAAGGACAAATTGGTAGAGCTTCTGTTGTGATGGTGCATCTTTGATTTTTCAGTTCACCTTGATCGCATACCAACATTGGTGGAACCGACTCAATTCTGCTGCATTGGCCTCCATTGCATGTAAGACTTTTAGGGCATACACGAGTAGGTGTAGTGAATGTGACGCAGTGTTGTTCCTGGAGGACAAATGAAGCTGGGCTCAACACCTCAGTAGAGACACATTGTTTCCCAGAGAGCTCAAACCCAACTGGACAATCTTTTGTTCTTGTAACAAAAACAGGTTGAGCTTGGGCGAGGTACACGAATGTGAGAACAAAAAGAAGCGTCAAAGTGGGACGTTGGGCCATCATTGTTTGTTGTAAGGTGAGTGATGTTTTTCGTTGTTGAGACTGTGCAGAAAAGAGACGCATGAGTCATTTTGGCGCGTTGTCCTGTTTACCACGAATCAGTTCAAAAAAGAAAATTCGCAGAATTGGTTCAATTCCAAGCTCAATTTCACGAACCAAATTTGGCTTCCAACACGAATTTACTTTCGCAAAGTTTCAAGTTGCGAGTGGATTCTTTACGCACCAATATTTCATGGAAGCAAGCGGTTCAGGTTCACAGGTTGGGGCGGATATTATAAAAACCCCATCGAAGACCTGCAGAGAAAAACAGGGGCTCCCCTCTCATAGAGGGCACCAGCGATAACTATGTCCACGTTGAGGTACTTGCTAAGATCCCCAAATGGAGTTATCAGACGCGGGGAATGGCAAACCTTCCAATAACACAATTGTACTGGAATTGGGCAACGTTTACTTTCACACTTCAATTGCACCAGAATAATTAGCTTCTCATTTTTCAAAGTTGTTCTACAGGTCCCTTCCGTTGACGCGTTTGTTGCATTATTTTCTTGAAACAAAAACAAAGAATGCCAAGGATAAAGCATTCGAGAATCTGAATGGCGAAAAGGGCAGGGCTTGCCCAAAATGTCACGCCTCAATCTCCACAAATCGTGTTTGAGTTGCCAAGTGGCTTCAACGCCCCCTCAAAACACACCTGATCCATTCCATGCTACAAATGCAAGTTCAACAAGCGTCTTACGATTGCGGTAACCTGGGAAAGCTGGGCATCTCCCCATTAGTTGTGCTTGGCGGCCTTTGGTACTTGTGTCGCATAGTACGAGGAACGCATGCGATTGTTTCGCTGTTCACCTGAACTAACTTGTTGGTCAACATGAAGGCCGTTGCCTTCGTTCTACTGCTCGCGGCGCTCATATCATATTCAGCAGGAAATACGGAAATCAGTTCAAAACAAAAATCTTTTTTTAACGGACTATTCAAAAGAAAAGAAAAAACTCGGGAGAAAAACCACAAGTCAAAAAGACTGGAGGAACAGAATGAGGAAGTGATTCCGAATGATGACAAAACTGGGGGAGATGGTAAGGGCTGGGAAGTCAAACCGATGGAGGTTGAAAACAATTCTCCGGAGGTCGTAGCTGAAGAAGTAAAGACGCCAAATAAGAATAAGAAGTGGTTTGGTCCGAAGAGGAAGTGGTTTCGTTTGAAGAGAAGCCCTGAAAACAATTCTCCTGCCGCCGTAAACCAAGCTGAAGAAATAAAGATGCCACCAAAGAATAAGGATAAGAAAGGGTTTAGTTTCTTTAGAAGAAACTCTAAAAAAGTCAAACACGCTAGTAAGAAGACGCAATTGATCAATCCCGAGGGAAACGATACAGAGAGGAAGGTCGATGAAGGTGACGCTGATAGAAGGGATTCCATTCCAGATAGGAAGTTACAGATAGGAAGTAACAGCATTTCTTCAAGGCAAAGCATCCCCTTGAATCAAAGCATCCCCTTGAATCAAAGCATCCCCTTGAATCAAAGTATCCGTCGAGCATCGTCTGAGGTTCATCAGGTTGCAAATGATCTTCGAGATTCATTTGAAAACAAGATCGACCAAGAACAAGCTGATGAAGTTGACTCTAGCGGGAACGGCATGATGGCTCAGCCCACTGAGAGAGAGTTTCAAGAAGCCTCTAAGAAAATGACTTACATGAAAATAGACAAGAAAATTGGAGTTGTTTTTATCCGTTTCGAGAAGGCTCTTTCTGAGGAAGATTTGGCAAAGGCTCTGGAGAAAAAATGCAAGTGGCACCCAACGGTGTCTTTGTGCTACTCTCCCGTTCGAAGCGTTGTTCGGGGGGTAAACATCTCACCAACGAATAATTTCAACTTAGTTTCCGATTTGAAGAAAGTGATGGAATCGAAAAGAACTGAAATTGTTTTTACTGAAGGTATTTTGAAATATGGACTTCAGATTTTGATCAAACTCCTCCATTTCAGATTTCGGAGAAAAAAATGGAATTGTGGTCAACACCGTCATGCAGGCCTTGGCCAACAATGCGCAGTACCACTCGAAAACGCATGTGACTCTTGCTGTAGAATTTGTTCCAGTTCCACTTCCACGAAGTCCCAAGCCAGCTTCCCAAAACTAGAGAGCGGTGCTATTTTGAAACTTATTCTGTTTGGTGCTCTTCTATTTCCGCCTAAATACTGTCGGTTCTATTTTTTCGTTTCAATTTTTCTGGTTGGTAATCTTTCATGTCTTTTTCTCTACGTTTCATCATTTTCATCCAGGTAACTCTCAACCACGCCACACCCCCATCAACAGATTGTGAACCTCAAGTCGCATCAATCTTTCGTACTCCTTAAAATTTGTCCTCATGAGCAGGTGTTGAATCTGACAGACAGTGTCACTCTCCAACGACAAATTGAACTTGAATGCACTGAAACCATCACTGAGGCTACCCGTGTTCATAGGTAATCGTCGCTTTATGAATGGACATAAAGTCAGTTCGCAAATCTGTTCATTGATGGCTCCTCATGCTATGAAAACCGCATCGATTGGCTTCTTTTTCAGTTTCTAGCTTGTTGGATTGGCTCCAGTGTTATGCCCCCACGGTCCTTTTTAACAATCACACCACCCCAACTTAGTCTCGTTCGTTAATTGACTTGCTCTACGCTAATGTTCGCGAACCTGGCCCCATCATGAGAGAGAAGGGGCAGAACAGGCAAGCAAACCAGCAAGTCATGAAGTCCGTTCTCTTTTTCTTTCTGCTCGCGATTCTAACAATCTCTTCAGACGGAAACGAAAAGATCAGAGAACCGAGTTTGTCCTCAAAAAAATCTAATTCATTTCGTTTCAGAAAGTTGGCAAAGAAAGTAAAATCGAAACTCAAAAAAACTTTCTCAAGAAAATCCAAAGCGAATGTTCCAACTGTTACAGCGAATTCACATCATGAAGATATACTTCATCAGGATGAAATCATAGAAGTGGATTTGAACAACAACAGATTGTCCGCTGAAATTATTGTGGCCGATGCCTTAGAGGCCTTCCCCAGACTCAAAATTTTTAAGGCGGCTAGAAAAATATCGATCTTAGAAACAAGTGTCGAAAGAAAAGGAATTCTTGTCATCTTTTCTGATAAGGTTCTTTCCGACGATGACGTGCTGAAGGCTCTCGATAAAGAATGCAATGACTTCAAATGGGAAGCGTCGTGTTACGCTACCGTTAACAGGGAGCTTGATTTCTCAAATCCGGATCGGTTCTCGAGCTCAGTAAAGGTGGTGATGCAAATGGCCAATACAAAAAGAGCTCAAATTGTTTTCACTGAAGGTAACCAAAAATGCGGACTGTTCGTGCCATCGCTTCCATTTCAGGTCACAGCGCAGTAGGAAATGCAATTGCTATGTCAAATGCCGTAGGATTCCTGGCATCAAGCCCGTTTAGCGAGCGTGTGTCCCTGACTTTTGCTAAAGGATATGAAACGACAAAACAGTTGTTCCTCACTCTAGCCAAACCCCTCTCTACCTCCACGCCCACGCTAGAGAGCAGATGTACTTCCGCCGAAACTCTGTCGTTTGTTTGTCGTCGTTTATTTTCTTATTTGTCGTTTGGTCGTTTATTTGTCGTTTGGTCGTTTATTTGTCGTTTGGTCGTTTATTTGTCGTTTCTTTTTTTTTTTGCCCCACTTTTTATCGATGCACTTTATGTTTCACTTCAGTTTTTTTTTGTAGATTCGGCGACCAAGTCGAACTGTTTCACGAAACCATCGAATTCACAAGCATTAGTATCTTCGTCTTATTATTAGTATCTTCGTCTTATTATTAGTATCTTCGTCTTATTATTCTATCAAACTCTTAAATAAATCCTTGACAAGTTCATCATTAGTATCTTCGTCTTATTATTCTATCAAACTCTTAAATAAATCCTTGACAAGTTCATCATTAGTATCTTCGTCTTATTATTCTATCAAACTCTTAAATAAATCCTTGACAAGTTCATCATTAGTATCTTCGTCTTATCATTCGATATACAACTTTTTAAACTTTTCCAATCAGCAGCTCTTCTTGAAGATGAAGGATAAATGGAACACGTATTCTTTTGGACCGCGATGAATGCATTTTTGTCACTTATTGCAGTCTGATATTCAAATTTTCTTAAGCGGTGATCTGAAATTGAACATCGTCAGTCCTAATATGCGCGCACTGTACAAGAACCGCTGATGGGGATGGTTGAGTGGTCGCATCATAAGTAAAATTGAAAATGGCATACGCCCTACAAAATTCCAACAAATTTAAATCGATGCTGCCTTACGTGCCTGCTTTTGGTCTGAACCAAACCTTGCTCTTAAGGACCTACTCTTAAGCACCTGGTCTGGTCGCTCCCGATCATCGTGTTTGATCTTGATCGTTCTTTATGTCTACTTGGTTGTGTGCTACAATCCAACAATGGGGTATCCATTGGTGTAACATGAACCTTTAACTCGCTTCCAGAGTAAAAGACGACTGACTTTCTTTGGAACGGAGCCAGTTATTTCTGTTTGCGAACAAAACAGTGAACCAGAAAAAAACATGCAGGATAACGCAAAAACAAAAATGAAGAAGATCATTGTGTTTTTCCTGCTTCTCCCAATAGTCGCAATCTCTACCGAAGAATCATCGTTTTTAAGCAAGATTCTCTCTCCATTAAAACTCTCTGTTGCCCCTGATCCAGACGGATTACTAGATCTCCGAAACAAACTCAGTGGTTCGGGCAAAGTTGTAAGCACACCCCGTGAAACTGATGGGGAAAATTCAAACAAACTTGAAGAGATCAAACACGTTCATCATTGGTGCATTCCATCCACCAGGAGGAAGGATCCGTGGAAAGTCGGTGAAGGACGCTAAGAAGAGCGAGTCCCAAGGGACTGATGAAATTGACACCAATGAAGATGAGCGCACGCCTCGAGCGTCTCATGCAAAAACACGCATCGTTTTTTCCTAAAGAATCTGAAGACCTGATACAGGAATTGAAATGAGCTGTGAAAACTTGGAAGGAAACAGACCCATTGCCCAAAGACGGCATTCATTAACGCCATCTTCTGACCCATCTTCTTTTTTTGTTCTTTTTTTATTGTTCTTTTATCAACACAACCAGAGAAGTGTAGTTTTGTTTTTTTTTATTTTCGTGTTGTCTATCTTGTGTTTAGTGTACTGTCCTGCGATCCCCACTTCTGCTACAACACTCCTCACAATACTCTTCAAAGTCTTGAATAAATCCTTGACAAGTTCATCAGTAGTATCTTCGTACAACTAATCCTGTAGATGGTTCGCAAATCAAACTTTGTATCTACGTGTGCTACACTTTGGGACCTTGGGGTTTTCATTGGTGACCTGAACCCTTCACTAGAACAACTGTAATAAATCCACGACCGCATTCTCAAAGATGATTCACTGACTTACGTCCCAGAATTGAACCTTATTGTTCACCCCAACCATATCGTCACCATTCATGATCAGCACCCCACAAACCGCCGTCTCTCTCGTCTCACTTCCTAGCGACCTGCCAAAGATCCACACGAGTTGTTTTTTCTGTTCGCATGTTTTTCCTGGTTGTGGAACAATAAATGGACAGTAGGAACCGTTTTCGCGCCTGCTAAAAGTCTCTAGTCGCGTAGTGCGACTTGTGTGTTACCCTGCTCTACTGTCTGTTTCCTCACCCAAGTTTTCTGTTCCATGGGTCGTCCCAAAATCTGTCTGAGTGTTTTCCTCACCTGTTAACCTCGCCTTAACAAAATGGACAGTGACACCGCCGTTCCCCAACTCGAACCAAGGCAGCGAAGCCTGCCTTGGTTGGCAGATAAACGTGGGCTGCAGGCTAACTTTTCTCGAGAAACAAAAATGATAAAGTATTTTTCCTGCTGCTCCCTGTTGTAAGGTGCGGTTCAGCGGGCGATTGAGAAGCAGGATCTTTCAATACTCCCACTTCTTATGAACCTGTAACCACTGTCACGAGTTGACAAAATTGGTCTCTTCCAACAGCTTTGGTGAGGATATCGGCAAGTCAACTGTGGAAATCTTGAGGACATTAAGCGTCTTCTTTTCAACTTGTTCTCTCACAAAGTGATGGATGACGTCGATGTGCTTCGTCCGTTGATGAGTTTCAGGATTCGCAGAGAGTGCAACCGCTCCTGAATTATCACAATAAATTGTCGGCACACGGACATCGACTTTGAGATCTGCACATAACTTTCGAAGCCATAATGCTTCCCTTGCGGCAAGACTGAGCGCCATGTACTCAGCATCAGTTGTTGATGTAGCCACAGAAGTTTGTTTCCTAGATGTCCAGGAAATCGCTGCGCCGGCCATCATGAACACATATCCTCCCACCGATTTGCGGTCATCAAGACTATTGGCATAGTCAGCGTCACAATAGCCCACAATTTCAAGTGGCGTCTTGCGATACGTGAGTCCCAGTGTTGGAGTGCCTTTCAAGTATCGGAAGATCCGTTTGAGTGCTGTGACATGTGTGGGGGTCGGATTACTCGTGTAGCAAGCAGCAACTCCCACTGCATAGGAAATGTCAGGACGTGTACCACGCAGGGTACATCAAAGCTCCCACTGCTTGAGCATACGGGAAGGCAACCTCTTTTTCTTCTTCCGGTAGTGCTTTGTGGAGCTTGACTTTTGGATCAGCAGGCGTACTGAAGGCATTGGCATCAGACATGTTGAATCGTTGCAGGATCGTCCGAATGTATCCACTCTGATGTAATCGGATTTTCTTCTCTGTCGGATTCCAACTCAATTCATTCCAAGGAAGTAAGAAGGTTGTCCTAAATCGGTGACAACAAATTTCGACTTCAGGAACTGAATCACATCATCAAAGGCAGATGCGGGCTGCGCGCCGCCAATGATATCATCGACATAGAGGAGAATGACGCTCACAGAAGACGTCGTGAATTTTGTGAACAACGAATAGTCTGAGTTTGATCGTTGGAATCCGAATTCCCTTAAGGTTGAAACAAACTTCTCATACCGGGCGCGGGTGCTTGCTTGAGGCCATAAAGGGACTTGAGGAGCTTCAGGACTCGATTCGGATGCTTGGGATCAAGAAACCCTTCGATCTGCTTTATGTATTTCAGCGTCAGGTCCAGTTGTCACTTCTTTGAACGTTCTGGGTCCACTTGATTCGCTAGTCGTCAAGGCGAATGGGGTCAGCTTGTCCTCATAGACAAAGTTTTCGCTTATGACTTTTGGTTTGAACCTGCTTGAACGTCGAAGTTGTTGGGGCATCAGAAGGAAAAGCGTTGTCAGTTCTGAACACTCGTCAACATGTTGTCGGTCTTCCACAATGTTCTGATCGAGAACTTGTTCATCAGTTGGATTTCCGTCAACCAATTCATCTTTGATTCCAACTTCTTCATCAACTGAAGTTCCGTCTGCCAATTCATCTTCACAATCAAGATTCTCTTGCTCAGGTTCGCAACAGAATACTTTGAGTTTCTTCATGTTGGGTTTCCTCGAGGTTGAATTTGTATCGAGTACAGCGGGAGGAGATCGAGGACAACGTAAATTCCGTTGTTTTCCGTCCCCACTGCAACAATCATTCCTTCTCGGTTCCTAATGAAGCAATTTGTAGCTTTAAATTCAACTTTGCAGCCCCTCTTGTATAAGGACGAGACGGAGAGCAAATTGAATGTCATTTCTGGAATGTAGTAGACGTCGGGGATCTTCACACTGAAAACTTGTCCGTTAACCAGTGTTTCAATAATCACATCTCCCATTCCAGCAACCAGTTTGCCATTAGCAATTTGCATCACGCGAGTCTCTCATGTTGATCATCTAGGATTTGTCGCAGCAAACTGTGCGACCACATCCAGAATCCACTATCCACCCTTGCACTGGTTTGTCAGGTGAGGATAGACTGGTGAAAACCAATAATGTTTCCACACGATTTCCATGCGGCGCTGGACCTTGCTCAGCGATCCGCCTTCGGCACACAGTTGCTTTATGCCCTTTTTTCTTGCAGTAGAAACACACGAGTTGTTGTCGCTGTTGCAGCTTTGTGGCCGGCTTTGCCATCAAGACCGTTTCGACTCCATTTTTCATGGGATTGTTGCTTGAGAGGAAAGTTCGTCGGGAATCGTCCTCCAGAATGCGGTGAATGACCTCCATCTTCGTCATTCGGTCACCTAGTGATGTTAGGCTGCCGGCAAGGTTGTTAAACCTCTCTGGTAAGGACACTAGGATCTTCACATCCTTCATCGACGATCCCTCTTCGTATGCCATTGTCCAATATCTCCTCATCAGGACTTCTGATTTCTGCTCGTATGCCTCATGGAGCTTCTGCCACGCCAGTTTGGATGCCATCAAGGTGGAAGAACACGTTTTCTTCGCACAGGCAGAGGATTGTATCGAAGGCTTTTGTTTGTTTTCTCCGATACTCCCCCCAAGCTTCGAACAATTGTTGCTGAAGCGCTTCAACCTCGTCGATTGGTCGATTTTCTGTCAAATCTGCTGGGAGATTTTCAGGCGGTGGACTCAGATCCCCTGTGACGACTTCCCAGAGATTTTTCTCTCTTAAAATGGCGCGACAAGCTAGTCGCCCGGTAGCGAGGTTGGTACCATCCAAGTTGGTCACTGTGAATTTGGGCTCCGATGATGACGACATGCTCAGAAAAAAGGAAAACAAAAAAAAATCGCCTTAACTCGGTTAGCTTAGCTACGGCTGATAACCTGTTGTAAGGTGCGGTTCGGCGGGCGATAAGCAGGATCTTTCAATACTCCCAATACTCGCATTCAGTGATCGTCGGAAGCCTTGGTGAACAATCAAAATTTTCTGTCCGTCACACATCACGAAAGGGAAAGGCTGATAGGTGGTCTTCTGCATCTAAATTCGATGAAGACCTTGCAAAGGAACGAGAAATTGAAGAAAAGAAAAGACTCGACATCGTCAAAATGAGAAATCGAAAAACAGAAAGAGATTCATCCCCCGTGCAATGGAGGCATTGCGTTTAACAAGAAGATGGAGTCGTGGAAAACGGGTGGAGGACGCTGAAGAGAGAGTGTCCCCAGGGACTGGTGATTTTAAAATCAATAAAGATGAGCGCGCGCCTCATAAAATCGATGAGCAAAATTCAAAGAAACAAAAATGGCAAGAATCAAGATCAGAGAAGTTCATCTCTGGTGCAAGGGAGACATTCCGCTTACTGGGAGGAAGGATCCGTGGAAAGTCGGTGGCGGATGCTGAGTTTGAAAAAGCTCTACAAAACAATGATTTCGGAATCATGGAGATCCGATGACTCTAACGGCGGACAGTGAATTTCACGCTACTTTGATAAAGAAGGATGCTAATTCACAAACATCTGCTTCTGCTGTAAAGATTTTGGACAATTTTAGGACTCTATACAATTCAGAGAAAATCAAAATGGCGCTCAAGAAAATTTCAATCCTGGACCACGATTTTAAAGACAGCGGCGTTGTTTTTATCTATGAAGAAGGGAAGAGGCTCTGGGAGCCTTCAGAAGCGGATTGCAGCAATAAGCGGTGTTACGTTTACGGTGAAGTGGAAAGTTTGATCCGGTTCTACCCGTTCACTTCGTCACCTCAGTGAAAACCGCTATGCAATAGCAAAGAGTGAACAGTACTGAAGTTGTGTTCACTCAAGGTAATTAAAAATACGCACTGCTTTTGTAATCGCCTTCATTTCAGATAACACTCCAGTGGGAAATGCAATCGCGCTTGCAACTGTCATGAGGGAACTGGTATCACCAGAGACAAGCGCGTTTCATGGAAAAACTCGTGTCGTTTTTCCTAAGGTATATGAAGGCCTGATACAGATGTTGATCATGAAGTTAACTGCAACGCTGGAAATCAACTTGCCCCTCAATGAATCAGAACAAAGAATTCTCTTGGAGAAATCATAGAAAGCAAGTTTCCTGACATGCACAAGATTTCAACAGAAACTCTGCAAGGTCATAACCCAATCAATGGACTGTTCTCACAGTCTGAGTGTTGGAACATACCCACAACCCAAAGACGGCATTCTACCAGTTGGGCTTTCAGTTACGTTGTCTGGTTCATGCTCTTTTTTGTTCTTTTTTTCATAGTTTAGTTTCTTCAAGTGTGTTTTTTCTTTTTTTATCTTTCATGCTGTCGTGTAAATCTTGTGTTTGATGTACAGTTGTCAGAGAAATTGAATCATTGTAAGCATGAGTTTGTTCTGCGATCCCCACTTCTGTTACGACACTCAACACAACACTCTTCAAACTCTTAAATAAATCCTTGACAAGTTCATCATTATTATTCTATCTCCAACTACGAGTCAGGCGGGTGGTCTTTCCATCTCACAGAAGCTGAAGGGAATCAAGACTTGTGAACAAGACAAAATAATAAATTCGGCAGTTGCCTAAAAAAAACTAACTAAGCCATTGGGGCCGTCGAATTCTGATCACGCTTGGAATTTCTTTCTACCACCTTTCTTTGTTTTTCGGCGCACTTTTCGAAGTTGTTTAGGTGCACAAGATGTCCGAACCTTTGGTCGTCGTTTCTTCTTTTTGATTTCTCTATGAGTTGCACATGCAACTGTCTTCAAGTTGTGATGCTTGATCAAAGGTTTCGCTCTAAGCTTTCGAGACCTCTTTTTCCTTCTCCTAACGCACAAACTCAATTTCAAAATTTCCAAACTGAAATCGAGCTCACAGCAGTGCCAGTAGTGAACCAGTTGCTACACCACATGATGGAGTGCTTCCACAGTGCCTGAGAACATTCAAGCCAGAATCTTTATGGCGAGCTATAATGACATTCATCTGGGCCGCCCCATCAATATTTGAACAATTCTTCTCCGGTCTGAAACAAACAAGCTTGGTAGCCCTCTTGCGCAATCAGTTCTCCTACATCCTGACAGTCTCCTCTCCAATGATACCCCCGTTTGCGCAAGAACTTCTTGAACCTATCAGTATTAAATGCCTTCATCAGGGAAGATGAAGTTTTCATTTCTTGGTGGCGCGATGATTTTTGCCAAACATTCCATTCCCAATGATTCAACACCTGTTAACTTGCTATAACAGTGCTCTTCCGCCAGCAGATACTCCTCAATGGATTCTATCAAGGCTGTTTGGACTGAGTAATCGATCTCGTCTTGACACGCTTCTGGGAACATTTTTTTTGGCCAAATTTCACTAAAAAATGCCCAGAAGTCAAATAGATTCACAATTACTTCGGAAGCCTATCTAAGGCCCGTCTGAAGATGACCCCTAATAATAATAATTCACTTACAGAAGGTGTGGATACTCCGTCGCGATAAACAAGTTGAGCGCAATAAATACCTTCCCAGAAACCTCTTCTCCAACAAAGGGACGCCCACGGAAGACGGTTCCTTCGAGTCGACGAAACAACTCAGATTTTTTCTCGTCCTCTATTTCAAGAAGAGGCCACAACCGTGCCCCGATATACTTGGTTAAGTCCCGATATGTCTTTGATGCACCCTGCAGTGCAAGATCGTAATACTGGCACAATAGCTGCTCAATCTCGCACGGCTTGTTAGGTAGGGGGACCCAGTGTTCTTCCCAAAAGTCAACACACCAAGGCCTGAGGTTCGAATGAAGCGTGGTCATGGATTGTGGATCCTACTTTGGAAGAGGGGTTTCTGGAAATATCCCTTTAACATTTCTTCCTCTGTAACGCCGACTTGAAATACAGGTATAATCATTGGCGAGGTCACCTGACCAATTCCACGTTCTTGGATATCAAGAGCGGTGGCTGCTCGCCAATCATCAAACACCAGATCTTCAACAAGTTCTTTCACTTTTTGGATATTTGCAGTTTCCCCTCAAAGCAGTCGTTAAGATTTTAGAAACGTTGCACCCGGCTGCTAAACCTCTTACATGCACCTCCTATGCTTTTGTTTTCCCCCATTCTTTCTCTCTCTTCTTGTTCTCCACGAAACGAGTTATAACCAATTAACACCAAACCAATTTAACTTAATGGTGCTCGCTCTCGCGCTCTTCGGCCTCATTACGACGGCAACGGTTCTTTGCCGGACCATGTCCTTTGCGATAAGTACCCTAAGGGGCTTATTCAAACTCGCTCTCCTTCTCTTTCAGGTGACAACGGCGGTGTTCATCACCTTTGCCCCCTGCGCTATTTCGTCCCCGTGCTCCCCTGGACTACAACCGCCCGCTACCTTCTCTTCCAGTCAACTCAGTGGTCCCTTGCGACGCTGGCTGCCTCCGACCATCTGGAACGCTGCCTCGTCCACTACCACCAGCTCGCTGAAGCCTGCACCACCCATGTGTTCCCTCACATCCCATCGGTAGGTTGCTCTCTACTCCTTCTCATCTTCGTTTACAGCTCGCTCGAACATTTCTCGACCTCGCTTCTCGCCGTTGTGTCCGCTTTGACTGGCGCAGTATCAACTGTTACCCGACTCTCTGCCGCTATCCTCGCCAGCTCTACCTCCAACTTTCTAGCATACGTTAACACGAAGCCCCTTCTTCAACCTCAATCGATTCCTGCTGTCCCAAAACACAATGAAGGAAAAGCCGCAGCAAGGGAGAATTGTTACAAGGTCTGTCCTCAACGGTCTTGTCGCGAATTTCGTATCTCCTGTACTTCGTTGTAACCTCCTTGTCTCCAATCATCTCACCAAAATCGCGCAACGACTTTTTGTAAAAGGGAGGAATGTTCTGAGCCTTGAACTCGAGACCGTTCGAAAGACGTTTTACGAAGCGAAATGGTGCCCTAGAAATCACTGCTTTGAAGAGTTGGTGAGTAGTGACTTACAGAAAGTTCGTGAGCCACTCCGGAATTGGAATTCTGGGAAAAAAAAAAATCAACCACACAAAACTGCTTCTGTTGAAAACATACTTTTGAGAAATTTCTCCGAGTGCGCTCTCGACGAGCAAAAAGTGACTCTCCAACAAGACGCCATTTTCTACAAATTTTGTGTCAAAACCAATTTTGATGAATGAATGATGCTTCTCTTGCGCTTATGCGATACTCTTCCGATTGACTTTCCCCTCCATTGATGAGATGGAGAATCACTTCCTTTCCCCAACGTGCTCTTGAACAAGCTTCCTAAATCAAAGGAAAGGATCAAAAAGAGGGAAGGATCAAAAGAGGGAAGGATCAAAAAGAGGGAAGGATCAAAAGAGGGAAGGATCAAAAGAGGGAAGGATCAAAAGAGGGAAGGATCAAAAGAGGGAAGGATCAAAAGAGGGAAGGATCAAAAGAGGGAAGGATCAAAAGAGGGAAGGATCAAAAGAGGGAAGGATCAAAAGAGGGAAGGATCAAAAGAGGGAAGGATCAAAAGAGGGAAGGATCAAAAGAGGGAAGGATCAAAAGAGGGAAGGATCAAAAGAGGGAAGGATCAAAAGAGGGAAGGATCAAAAGAGGGAAGGATCAAAAGAGGGAAGGATCAAAAGAGGGAAGGATCAAAAAGAGGGAAGGATCAAAAGAGGGAAGGATCAAAAGAGGGAAGGATCAAAAGAGGGAAGGATCAAAAGAGGGAAGGATCAAAAGAGGGAAGGATCAAAAGAGGGAAGGATCAAAAGAGGGAAGGATCAAAAGAGGGAAGGATCAAAAGAGGGAAGGATCAAAAGAGGGAAGGACTCATTATTGTGATTGCCTCAGGGAGATCAAGAGAAGCAAGGAAGGCCTTCACAAGACTGTTGACATTCGGTTTGGATGTGGATATTCCTCGATCATTAAGATATTTCGTGAACGAAGACAGCAAACTTCCATTGTTGGTGTTCCAGATAGAGTAGGTTTTAATGTATCAGTTAGAGTAGTTTTTGGTGTATCAGATAGAGTAGTAGTATTTGGTGTGGCAGATAGAGTAGTATTTGCTGTAGCCGATAGAGTAGTTTTTGGTGTAGTAGTATTTGGTGTAGCCGATAGAGTAGTATGTAGACTAGTATTGGAACAGATGTCGCCATGCGCCCGATGAATATTGCTGTACAAATCGACCCCAACGTTTCTGGTGTCAATTGTACACCCCAAGACGGCGTCGTCGAATTGAAGAAAGGGAAAGACAACCATGTAGGAATATTCGTTCTGTTCCTTTCACGCGCTGTTGTTCCTGGTAGGTTGGTTTTTTATGAAGTTGGTTAAGGATTTATTTAAGAGTTTGTTTGAGAATTTGAAGTCGTTAAAGTTGGGATGCGATAAAAAGAATGCTCCATTCTGTTGAAGGAGCAGGTTGATGACGCCCGCAACACAGTTTCACGCGTACATGCAATACATGCAACCTTTTCTTGCCAAACCTACAACAACAGAAAATTTTAAAAAAGACCGGCAATTTCTTCTGGTCATGAAAAACATTAAATTAGTGCAGACAAAGCGGAAATGAAAGCAAGTAGCAAAGTTGTTGAACCGCGTTATTGAGTGACATGTTTTCCTAGAAGACGATTCTTGAAATTATTCTGAGCCGACATTTCAGAAGACATAGAAATCTTCCTCCTACTTTTTTCAGATGTTTGCTTTCATCTTCTCCTAGTTCTTGGAACTCGCCCCACATCTGAGAGATCTGTTCGGAGAACTCCAACAGCTTTAATTTCATCTGCGAGCAAAATATTAAATCGTACTCTTTATCTTTGACTTTTTTGATTTTTGCGAACGTCAAAAGATTCCCTAGCAGTTTCGTTTTGGAGCTATTTTTCAATTTCCAATCGGACCCTTTATAGTCTTTCAACTTTTCTATTCGCTGATCTTCTCCTGGAATTGATTTCAGAATCCCTCATTGACAATTTTTTGACACAACTTCCACGTTTCTGGAAGAGTAGCGCAAAACGAGTCTGATCGTCTCCAAATTATCACAATGGAGCGACTGTTATTGAACGTCTCCACGGGATGATAAGCCTGGGATTTGGGACATCTGGGATTTGGAACATCTGCTGGGAGTTCTTATTCGGTCACCACCTATATGAATAGAGTCAAAATAGATCAGCAAAAAAACCTTCCTTCCATTCCTCGAACATTCTCGTCCCGGTGTCCCAATCCTCTGCGATGACGAAAATCTAATGTCATCAACAAAAGCAATCCCACGACATAATTCATGAGAATGCCCGGCAATTCAAAACGATCCGTTTCCACATTGAAGTTTTTTCTGTAGTACTCCCCATCAATGAGAAGCATATAGTTTGTCGACACAATTGTGGTGTGATGAAGAAGCGAGAACATGGACGAAATGAAATCTGGTGAACGAAGTTTGCAAATATATCGTGGAGGATTGGTCAGTGGAAAGTCGGTGGGGGACGCTGAGAAGAGAAAGTTTGAAGAAGGTTGAATCACTTTTAGATTAATGTGCAGAAACAATAGCCAGGATCTGTAGTTCTGTCCCAGATTTCAAAACATCGTTCTATGAACTTTTTATTCGAATCGCTCCTGCTGCAATTTGGACGTCTTGATGTGCAAACGAAACACGAGTTCATCGAAAAAGTTACAGCTAATTACTAGAACGACTGGAGTAATCGTTATTCTTGTCAAGGGATACTTGTATAAAACTAATTTGTAAGGATACATTGAGCCAGTTGTTGAAATCTTGTACCACGCGATCTTCATTTTTGAAAACGCTATTTGTTGGAATAATTGAAACGGAGAAATTGTTAAAGATCAAGATAAGATTCGTGACGAGAGATCACAGATTGCTGAAAGTTGTATTGCTGAACGAATGCGCAAGAACGGACTTCCAAGCGAGGTAATCGACGCCCATGCTGGTGGAATTTTAAGGGTAGAAAAAAGGGAAGCTGATATCTTTATTGTATCAACTCTTTGGCAAATGTTGATGCGTCTGTAAGTTTTTCTAGATCAATACCGTGTTGAATTCCCATTCCAGTTAATAAATAAACCAGCGACTCTGTGGCGAGATTCCCTGTGGCGCCCGGCGCATAAGGGCATCCTCCCAATCCGGCAACGCTTGAATCGAATGTATGTATACCAAACTGAAAAATGGAGGTTTCAAGAAAATTTGGATCCTTGTGCTCTCACCTGTAGTGCTGCTAACACGTTTGCTAGGCCTTGCTTTCTTGTATCATGGAAATGCATTGCTATTCGGTGCAACAATCCCATATCGTATTCACCAATTGCTCGAAGTAGTTTATCTGTACTTCCGGGCGTTGCAGTCCCCATTGTATCCGCCAAGGAGACTTCATAACATCCTGGGTAACACATCTGTTTGTTCAGACAATCAAGCAAGAAGACGACATACCAGCATCTAGCAAGTATTTGAGCGGCTTGATCACCTGGGTTGCTTCCACGTTTCCTTCATATGGGCACCCCAAAGCACAAGAAATATAGCTGCTCAAATAAAATGAATAAGGGCCTCGAAACTTCAAAACTTAACCCTCGGACTCGGATCCCTTGAAGTGCGCCAGCAGCAGCAAGAATCGCACCACAGCGTTCCAAGCTGCTTTCTAAAGTACAGTTCGTATTGTGCTTCGTGAATGATTCAGTTGCTGCTGTAAAAATTGCAACTTCTTTAACCCCGAATTTTAAAGCTTTGTTAAACCCATGCAGATTGGGAACGAGAACCTATTTGAAACCTTCAGCGTCTAGAAGTGGTGGATCTCTCACCGGAAATGAAACGTTTGGTTTTTGAAGTTCTTGCAGAGCAGCTGCGACAGCCTCATGATCCTGCATCTGAGGAATCCACTTTGGTGAAACAAAGGATGTTGCTTCTACTCCCCCAACTCCGGCATCTGACGCACACAAGCATTTAGGAACTCAAGCAACCGAAACGCAATGAAAGCTCTTCTAACAACAGCGTCCACATTCAAAGAGAATCAGCTTGATGAAGAGAGGTCCAACTGAACCGAGGGATTCAAACTTTCTTCTCACCAGCTAATTTGTTGATTAATTTGAGCTTCTTTTCAGTAGAAACAATCTTCTTCTCATTCTGTAGTCCATCCCTTGGACCAACATCAATGATGCGAACACGTCGGGGTATGACAGACCAGCGCAATCCTAAACCGTCGAATCCCGTTGAAAGGATTTTGCTTGAGAGAAACATTTTCTAAATTACCACTTCTTTTCAACTAACTCAAATATGTTCGATACTCCAGAGGCCAACCAAAATAAGAAACTTTGGGTATTTCAATAAAACGAATTTTTCAGACCAACGTATGATTCAAAAAAAGGAAAAATCATAAAGATGAATAACAAGTGGCAAAACGGCTTATGATCAAATCATCACATCCGTGGAAACAAAGGAGTCAAAGCAATTGATCAAATTTATTGTTCTCCATCATCCAAGCGGGAGCGAGGTCGTGGCGGCTTTTTTACTGATGGATTCTGGGGTTTTCCTGGCGATTAAAAACAAGAAGTCAACTGCTTCTCATTCTGGCTCTTACTTCCTCGTTTGCGGGGTGATCCATTTATTGAATCTGCATCGGAGTCCTTGGCTTTTAAATCCTGACGTCGCCGCTTGGATGGAGAGGGTGCTATCACGGTGTCAGCATCAGGAGATGGTATCAGCTCTGCCGATGATGCATCTGCAGCCTAAACATCAAGGATAAAATGAACATTCTGAACCCTTCAATGATTCGACTATCGCGTTGATGCAAGGGAACATTCAAATATTACAAGGGCACATTCAAATGTTGAATCCATATCGATCCATCGACATCTTACCTGACGCTTTCGTCCTTTGCGGGATCCCCCATCAGCCTCAATAGAAATTTCAACCGCCGGTTCGTCAGATTCAGAGGCTTTTCTTCGACTTCGTGATCGCGTTTGCAAGCCCTTCTCCTTCTCATCTAATCTAATGACTTCTGTCAACAGCGCATTTGCTCTAGACGCTTTCGTTCCTCGTGTTGAGTTCTCAGTATCGCTCTCCATTTTGATTGTTTTACGCTTTCCAGAAATTCCAACTGAAATTGCCTGCAAAACAATCAAAGCGTCTCTCATGAAATCGATTGTGTGTCACCTACTTGAGCCACTTCCAATTGTTGTTCAAGCGTCTTTTGCACCATCACTGCATCCTCGAAACGTTTCTGCAAATCCATATTATTTGCTCATCGTTTCTGCATCGCGCTTACTTTCCAATACTCGCCACTCTCTAGTGTACCATTTTGCATCCCTCCACGTTTTATTTTTTCTGAATCTCCTTTTTCCTTATTTTTGTTCAATTCCTCTGTCTCTCTGCGAATCTCAGCCTCTCGCTCCTGAATTCCCTTTTGACGAGACCAAAGCTCTTTTTCGAATTTCCCTAATTTTTGTTCTTTTGCTCGGATCTCTTCTTCCCTCTTGTCTAGTTCTCTTCTCGCATTATCCACTTCCTTCTTCTCCTCCATCAGTTTTTCTTCTTGCATTAAATATCTTTGTTCTCTGAGTTCAAAGTTTCGCTTCTGAGTCTCCAATTGCTTTACAGTTTCATTTGATGTTAGAAGCATCGTTTCAGCATCATTGCTCTTCGATTCAATTGCTTCTCGTCGACGTTCAAGTTTCTCAAAATCGCGATGAAGCTCTTCTTCCCGTCGCCCTATTTCCAGTCGTTCATTGCGAAGTTCTTCTCTTAAATGCGCGAGGCGTTTCTGCTCTAAGCTCTCTGCAGCCCTGAAAACAAAAAATACGTTAAAGTTAACCGATGGCTCGGAAAAAAATGCATTAACTTGAAGAGATCAACAGAAGCCCCTCAGAGGCGATAATCCTGTCCATCACTCTTATAGTAATAGCAATTATCTGTTCGCTCGATTTTCAACTTACTGAGCAGAAGATTCCAAAACTGCTCTTGCCTCACGCAATGAATTTAATTGAGCCGTTAAATGTTTGTTTCTCTCTTGCAATGAACTCAACTCTTCACCGTTTTCTCGTAAGTTTTTCGCTTGAAACTTTAATTTATCCTCAAGCGCTTTTACCTCAGATTCCATTTGGTGATTAAGAGCCGTTTCTCTTGCTCGCGATCGAGTCAGATCTTCGGTAACTTGCTTCAACTGCACCTAAAAACAATGGAAAAACAATTCTTTGTTCTTCATCTCCAATAAAATCATTCTTCGTTGGAAACATCAACGTACTTCATATTCACGAAGACGCGAAATGAGAGTTCCTTCCCGATTTGAAACCAACCACTGAAGCGCGCAATTGAGAGACAGTTGTTGAAATGATGCTCTTACAGGATGTTGGGACTTTTCCGCTTCAACAGAAAAAACATTTCCAGGGTTCAAATCTCGATTTCGAAGTGTTTTTATTTCCTTCTATAAAACCAAAGAACAACATCAAGAAATCCAAACTAAACAAACAAATCATTTTGCCATCCAAACTAAACATCTGAGATAATTTTAATTCAACAAGTATCGAACACTCACTCTGGCATGATCAAGTTCGGTTTGCAATTCAGTAATGCGTCTCCAATAGGAAACAGTCGTTTCGTCCTCATAGTCCAAGCCTCGTCGGATACCAGATTCGAGAGGTAGGCGAGAAAACGGTGACACACTTCGGGCAGTTGTTCCTGTTGGATGATCTACGGACGTCATTGAATGATACGAAGAATTTCCTGGTGGCCGAAGAATTTGTCCCGAACGCAGAGGAGAAACGTCTTTATACATTGTAGTCTATTGCTGTTACAGAAAACAATTCAAAATTCCATTACATTTGAGTGGCCATGTTTGACGAAAACAGGATTTAGTGGATTCAAACTTCTATATAAAAAAGGTCCAAAGGTGTGGTACTGGTGCACTTCTGTTACAATAGGTGAGCAATTTCAGCCAGTGATTATGCACTTTGGGTAATCAGTGTCCATTACCAATTGTAGCTGGATTACTCAGAATCAGTCCTGCAACGGCGAAAGAAAAGCGAAGTTTGAAGAGTTGCGAAAAACACGAAAAATGCGCCAAATTGAGGGCAAAAGAACGACTCAAAAATTAAATGAGTGCAAATTGGTCAAAGAAGAGCCTGCCGCCAACAAGCACTTTGAACCTTCCACGATTCAATTCCGCTATTGCAGAAGAACTTCGTTTGCATAATTTCCATTTTGTATCCCACCTTTTCACAACAGAAGAGGGAGGGGCGATGGATAAGACCGGAGGACGTCGTATGGGTTGAACTGTTGGTCTGGGGTGAAATTTGAAGCCTTTGTTAGGGAGAGAGAAGAGCGACGAACACATTTGACAAAGAGAAAAAACAACAGCTTCATTTTTTGTCTGTTGGTGTGAAGAATATGAAGAGATGACCGTCCGAACGAATGGCTTCCAAGAAGAGTTGCGTTTGACAGTTGTTGAATGAATTTTGTTTGTTTCAATGCTTGTTTTACTTGAGGGATGCAGGCCGAGCAAAAGCTGATAACTTCCCGCTGCCAGCAGCAATTGAAGATAGACAGTATCAGGGACGGACAACAAATACGCGTGTTGATTTGTTTGGGTCCGACGTATCGAAAGTTTGGATTGTTCGTCCTTTCCGAGCGATACAAGCAAAGGGATAGCGATGAAAGCAAGTGTCGATCTGAACACATTTAGTTGCGAAAAATTATCGATGACTGTTGTTATTCTGTCTCTTGTATAATCGCGCTGATAGGGAAAGAGATCTGTAATAAATCTTAAGAGAGACTTAAATTTGGGACATCTAGGAAGACCAGATGTACAAAGAAGATTGAGAAAGGTATCAACGATGAAATAACTGCAACGGGGAAAGATTGAAGTTTCTCCCGCAGTTTGATTTTGAAAACTTGGGACTGGAGATATTGGATTTTGAGATGTTTGTTTGAGACTGATAAATGCACCATTTTTATCGCGATTCCACTTCAGTCGCCCTTTCCTTTTGATCGAATTTGATTTACGTTTCTTTCTTTGATGACAGAGTTGCTCAGCAAGTCGAAGTTCACATTGAATGGCCGATAAATCCGCTTCGATATCTCTTTTTCGACATTGAAGTCTTTGAAGTCCATTCAGGAAAGCAGATCGATTGTGTGTGACGATAAGAAGATGATCCACATCCGCGCTGGTGTGTCCCAAAGTCCGACCCGTTCGACGCTTTATTGCTCTTGTAACCGGCGATTGAGCGCGTTGTTTCGTAGAAGTGCTGATTGTTGGAGTGATGCATGTTTTACGTCCCAATGCCTCGTTCTCTACACCCGTCGACTCTCTTGTTGGTGTGGACTCTCTTGCTGTTGTAGACTCTCTTGCTGTTGTAGACTCTCTTGCTGTTGTAGACTCTCTTGCTGTTGTAGACTCTCTTGCTGTTGTAGACTCTCTTGCTGTTGTAGACTCGCTTGCTGTTGTAGACTCGCTTGCTGTTGGAGACTCGCTTGCTGTTGGAGACTCGCTTGCTATTGGAGACTCGCTTGCTATTGGAGACTCGCTTGCTATTGGAGACTCGCTTGCTGTTGGAGACTCGCTTGCTGTTGGAGACTCGCTTGCTGTTGGAGACTCGCTTGCTGTTGGAGACTCGCTTGTCGCAGAGTTATCTCTCGAAGGATCTCTTATTGTCGAGTCTCTTTCAATAGAAGCAACATCTTGGCTTGAACGGGTAGTCGGATCTTGCTTTGCGGCTTCTAAGAGCGGATTCAACAAAACAGGAACAATCGAAAGACTCTTTCCAGTAATCATGTGAAGAGCGTCATTTGGTTTGTCCCAAATATTTGATTGATCTTCAGAGTTAATCTGAATTTTTCGATTTTCTGTCAATTCGATTGACCTTCGCTTTACCGACAACTGATGACGTTTCTTTGGGACTTCACGCAAAGATTCTTCCTAAATGGAACAATTGAATGTGGATTTTGATCGAATCTCTTACCCAGAGTGGTTGTCTTGGAGAATGACGTGTTGCTGGGCGTGTGCCGGACAACTTTCTCCGTTTCGTCGGTCGATTTTCTGAATCGTCGCTCTTTGATTTCAATCTTTTTGTTCGACGAGCTTCATTTGAGATTTTCTTGTCTTCTCTATTATCTGTCGTCAATCCATTTCCATCCACGTCGTTGGATTGTTGTTCAAAGACCGTCTCTGTTTCCTCTTCTGAGTATTCAACACTCGACTCGAAACTGGAATGGTCTGGTGTCTCAAATGGATGCAGAACTTTAACTCGATTTGGGACTTTCCTATCATTTGGGACATTGTCTTTCAATAATAGAGAATCATCCCCTTCTGAATAACCTTTATCGCATCGATTTAATGATGCAATGGATGTAAAATCATCATCATCTTCTCCTCCGATGATTACAACGAAATCTTCTTTCTCTGAAGAACAACACTCCTCCTCCTCTTTTTGAATTTCGAAAGACATTTTTCGTTTTGAGGATCGGTTACCATTGAATCGTTCATGAACTTCGAATTCATCTTCTAAAGCTTCACTTTCAACAAAACAGTCTGCATGATCTGAACTCCTCCTCTCAACGGTCTGCTTCGTCATTATGCTTACTCCCTCCTCCGTTGAAAGACTTTCTGAGCTTTGAACCCACCCCGACTTGAACAGTCTTCTTCTTTTTGATGATCCACTTTCGTCAATCGACTCTCTGCGATGATTCTTCGATTTTCTAGGAATTGTGTCTCCAGCCGACAAACCG
>NW_026578716.1:0-20285 GCF_029603195.1 Condylostylus longicornis
GAGCGTTCTTTAATTCTTATTTGCTTATTTCCATGAGTCCTTCTGTCTAGCTGCAATTTGATCCCCTAAAAGTAGATGGTGGACGAGATCTCTCTATGGATGCTACACCCGCGGCAGAGCTGCAATTTGATGCAAGCAAGATGCGTACATTTTATTCTGGTATGCACATCTTCCTTCTTCCAGACGCCAGCAAACTTGATGGCAACCCCCCCGCAGTGGACGCTTGCTCCCCAACCATCGATGAGCTATTGGATCGAATCTTTCCTCCTGTTCGCTTCACGTCGCCCGATGGCACTCGTAATTGCCAGGTAGGTTTTTTGTTCACAAAGCATCAGAGATGCGCGCTTTCTAGGCTGTCAGTCGAACTCCAGGCACTCGTCTTGATGTCGTCCGTTTGGGTGACGATCTGGAACGTTTACTTATTCAAGGCCATGCAAAGCATAAGCCACTTTGTTTAATAAGAGAAACTCTTTTTGCAGAACTTTTCGGTTTGTTAATGAATTGATTGAGCTCCAGTATCTTCCCTCACTGCAGATGAATTGATTCGCCAAGTCACCGTGGAATGTCCAGAACGCGGATTGCTTCTTTTGAGGTACTCGTACGTATAATCGAAGAAATTATTGATTTGCTCTTAGAATTCGAGACGAGAGTAGGATGAATGTGGACGGGTACCGTGCAATCTATGAAGCTGGGGCTAGTCTTTCTACGCGTCTCTCCCAGACTGATGATTTAAAGGTGTGTTCTCTTATCTGTGATGCTCTGATGTGAAACCTGATTCAGGACAACATTGAACGGCTTCGAGAGCGCAAAAAAGAGCTGAAGGCGAGTGTAGATGGGTGGAAGCAAAGAATCAGCGTTTTGAACGATGTGATGATCTCCGAAAAGAAGTGTTCAGAAAACAGAAGAGAAAATGAAGTGGGTACGGATGTTAGATGAGGAAGCAATTGTCACCCTTTCAGATTAACTTCTTAAGTAATAAGCAACGTGCTGCTGAAACTGTTTTGAAGACATTTAAAGCCACGGAAAGAGACTTCTCCGCATGCCAAGTCGATATTTAGAAGTTTTACCGTGTGCTGATACCGCATTGTTAAACATCCAAAGCAAAATAAAAAGCAGGAAACCATAGAGGCAATGAATTCTAATTATAAAATGTCTGAGGGGGGGAGGGTGATGAGACTGTCACAGGAAACTGGCGCAACACCTCTCTTGAGGGAGAAAGAAGTGGTCGAATTGGGATGCTTGTTGGGGAAAGGTCAGTGGAGGCCCATCGACCATCACTCGGATAAGCATTCGTGCTGACGGCATTCGATGGGTCGAATGGAGATTGCTGAGATTGTTGACTGTAAAGGGGGGAGAACTGGTTCCTAAAGTGGGAAGAAATAGAATGAGGAATTGAATGAGAAAGGGAAGGAGCAGAGAAGGGCGGCAAATGAGAATTATTGGAGACCCGATTGAGAGAAAGAGCGCCACGTGAATAAGAGGCTGCTACTGGAGAAGCAATGTCATTAATTTCGCGTCGAGACGGAGAGTTCTTTGGTATTGAAATCTCAGATTGGGACAAATTCGTTGAAATCACGGCAGCCGGAAATTGTGTGATCAAGCCGGTGTCAGAATGAGATTGCGATGACGGCTGTTCCTTTTGTATTTCGGTTTTACATCGAGTTGACTTTCTTAACTTGGTGATTCCCAAAGATATTGGGACCGATGATGGAGGTGAGATATTCTCATTGGGAGGTTCTTGAGAAGTCTGCTGACGGGATTTCGTCGATTTTCGCTTCTTTCCAAGATCTTTGAGTTCACGAGAACGCGGGGAAATTTCTGGCTTCTCAGCGACGTCTGTTTTGGAGGCGCTTTTATTTCCACTTGAAGACGAAGACTTTCGAACTTTGGGGTTTGAGGGACGGACGTCCGCTGACTGCGATACCACTTCTGACGCTCTAATGAGCACCGAGGAGGAAGTTCCATGATGAACACTCTTGGGCGGCGGATTGATCGTCGGAGAAGGGCGCTGAGACTCTTGCGATGCCACGCTTGGTTTCGTCCGTGAAGATGCTGAAAGTGACGAAACACTCGAGAGCGACGTTCTTGGGAGAACAGGTTGATTTCTCGAAATGTTTGACGTAAACGTTGGTTGAGCGAAAGAAGGAGGCTGAGGGAGAACTGCGACAAGACGTAATGAAAACAGTGGTCAATGAAACAACATACCAATTTCAGATTGACGGGTAGAAGATTCCGTTATTTTGTTCTTCTGAGACATTTGTAACGGTTGATCTGGATGCCGTGTGCTAGGACCCATAATTGGTGAAACAACTGAAGCACTTGATGTAAGAGAAACTTCTGGAGCCTGAGAAGAGTTTTCCTGGAGGGAAGGCATGAGATGGATCAAAGATGACTACACGGTACCTTGACCACTTGAGTACTACGTTGAGATTTCTTGTGTGATGCTGAAATGCTGGGGCTTCTATTTTTCTTCTTATCGCTCGAAGTCCTTGTAGAATGTCGATCTCGTTTGTTATCCTGATTATCCTCCTTCGTGTGATCGTTTTCAGACACTCGATTTCGGTGAATTAAATCAGACTTTCTGTAAACTACATCATTAGGGGACTGCAGACTTCTGATCGTTTCCTTGTAATACTCGCGCAAACTCTCTAAATATGAAGTCATGCTTGTCAAATCCTTCCGAAGTTCCGCTAGATTCGTCGTCTCTAGAGCTCTTCGGTGTCTGATAAGTTTAAAATCTGTTTATCAATTCTCATTCGGAATAGAAAACATACTGTGCCGTGACTTCGCTCAGCTGAAGGTCAAACTCTTGCATTCTTTCCCACAATCCTTGTGCAATCAGTGCGGCATTACGCTGTCGATGCTCACCGCAGTGAGTGGCGCGATCTCGCCTTCTAGAACGAGAAGCTGAAGTGCTTCGCGGATGAGAGGACGACTGCGTGCGGCGGTTGACGTCGGAACGCACAGGTGTCAGAAGATCGTCAGTTTGTTTGTCGTTCGCCAAGAGAAGTGCAGCTGACTGCAAGGAATCAATAAGTCAAGAAGGTGAGAGTGCGCTCACCGTTGGGGAGAGATCGGTCGTGGTGAGAGCGTGTAGAAGATCCTGGCGCCATCGAGGAGAGAGAAGAAGCTCTCGAGCAGACCGAGGGCCAAGGACCTTTGAAAGAGCCGATAGAGTCTCCGGGATAAGAGCGGCGAGAGAACTGAAAACCCCGTCGTCTCTCGTGGATGATGGAAGAGGAGGAAGACTCTTCGTACTGATTGGTAGGCTGGAGGGATGATGATGAGAATCAGGAGGCGACTGGAAAAAGTCTGAAAAAGAAAATTAAAGATTTCGAAATAAAAGAAACCAACTGACGGGTAGACATATCGTGACGTGATTGGGACACCTGAAACAGAAGAGATATTGTTGAAGTGTTTGAATTATCACCTACAGGTCTTTGGCGTCGAGGGTTGGGTGGTCGAGATTCAGAAGAAGGATGCCGCGACGATGCACGATCCTGCCCGGTTGGTTGAAATGAAGACGATGAACGTCTTCTCAACTCCAGAGAACGCTCTTTAGAATTGTGCTGATGCAAGTCGCGGAATGAATCGCTGTAATCAAATTCATCCACCTGAATTGAAACAGTGACGAATTGCAAGATCTGTAATCCATACTTGATAGGGACTGCTGTTTTCAAAATTCTCATTAAAGCTGTTCTTCATTTCACTCCGATCAACGTTTTCCTTCATTTTCACAAGACTGATGTGATCACCTGTTGGACGTTCTACCCCTACCATCGCCGCCAATGCAAGGGCCATCTGTTGTCCGCATTTTTCCATAGCTGTTTCAAGCCTTGCAGCCCGAAGCTCTCGTTCTCTCAATGTGTCAGCAAGTCTGCGTGAAGACTTTCGCTCAGCCTCTATTAATTTTGCGGTTTCTCGCTGCATCGTTGCCAGACGCTGCTCTTCCTGAGCAATCGTTTTTCTCAGCAATGCCTCAACCTTGAAGTGCTCTTCTTGGGTCTCCTCCTAACAGATGAGTTGAAGACAAGAAGGGAAAAGAATGCCCTACCGATTTCTTACAAATATTCCGATATTCTACACGCAACGCCGCAATATCCTGTCTCTGTTGAATCACTCGAGCTTCAAGCCGTCGGCATCGTACACGCAAGGCATCATTGCTGTCCCAATCAGAGAAATGAGATGTTGCTGTAGAACGATCTGAATCAAGGAGCAATCTCCTTAACTGAAGAACGCAAGGAAACAGTCGTCATCAGCCCTTCAATCTTTGTCTCCTACCCGATCAGAATCTAATTCCGGATGAATTCCTCGAGCCAACTCCATTTGAGCATCAACATCGCGAATCTTTAAAGCCGCACTCAAATCTAGCATGTTCTCTTGCTTGGTCTCATTTGGAACATTTCCGCTCTCCATTTCTTCTGTTTCGTCTGGATAGCTTTCGAATAGTTCAATCGATTTATGGCCCGATATGTTTTCCCCATCTTCTTCGGCTGCCATCTTTTCACTTCCTGCTTGACGCTAGTGGAATCAGAAATTGGTTTCGTTGCTTAATTTCGTCCCCATTTCTATTCAGCTTCAAGTTCGCTCATGCCCCAACAAGAACAGGAACAGAAAAGTAGTCTCACAAAGGAGGTTGAATCCAATTATGGGGCATTATATCTGGATAGGAAACATTCCATACACAACTACAGAGGAAGAGCTGCGGTGGGATGCATTATGACGCATTTATCGAATGGTTTTATTCTCTTAGGGAAATTATGTCAACCGTTGCTCCTGTAGTCAGTCTGAGGTCTGTTATTGGAAATTCGACCTTTCAATGTTTTACTTTCAGGATTCGATACGATAAAGATACCGGACAGTCAAAGGGTTTCGCATTTTGTGAATATGAGGATGCTGAAAGCTGTTCCCTCGCTGTCAAGCACCTCCATGGAACTGTTGTTGGAGGTATTCATTGAAATAAAAAAATAGGTGATTTTAACTTCAGGTAGATCAATGAGACTCGATTTCTGCTCGAGCGAACAATCTAGAAGCTACTTTTTGGAGTCTCAACGGGCGTCAGAAGCGGTCGATTCCTACTCTTCGCGCCCTTTTCAAGTTCCTGATCGGGTTCGACCCGCGGAGTTCAATGGGTTTTCCTCCAAGCAAGTGCGTTTTTATCACATTAATTTAACTGAATTTGTTTCATTAGGCGTCTCTTCGTGTAGAAATTTCTCAAATCGTTCAGTCTCTCTCAGCTGCTCAATTATTCTACTTACTTGGTCATATGCAAAAATTCGTTCTAACATCTCCAGATATAGCGAGATCTGTCCTACGAGGTGAGACTGTTAGAGTCATTTTGTTTATCTCCATCTTCTATAGAAAATCCCTCTTTCTGTTACGCTCTACTCCATGCACAGTTCATCTGTGGGATGGTAGATGCGCCATTTTCAGTAAGATCGTTTCGCTGATGCCTTTTACTTTTTATTTCATCAGTCCGTTGATGATCCAGCCATTCTCGATCGAATATCGAATGATCGGTATCGTCAACAATTAGAAGATGCCAAACATCTCTATGAACGAGGCGGCGAATCATTGATGACGATGTCCCAAACGCTCACCGACTTCCCTCCCGAGCGAAGTGGTGATCGTTCACCGTATCGATTGTCGAAGGACTCTCAGCCCGAAGTATCCATCCCCATTCAACCCATTCCCTATCAGGGAACTCCAATCCAGCGAGGACCCAGCGAAGCGACTCAAGCACTGATTGAACAAATTCTGCAAGCTCCCGATATTTTACAACAAATTGTTACAGTCACTCCCGAGCAGGAAGCTGCTTGGACCGAACAAGAACGTTCTGAAATGACTTTCATACGAGCAGCATTGCGGGAACGAGGGATTCAGATTTAATAAAAAGTCTAGGAGAGATCTGTTGCACACCAGCTTGGCAGTTGTGTTTCGAAACTGAAACGGTTTTCCATTGAATACTTCCAAGCATGTAAAAAGATTCCTGAGGCATGAAAGTCTTCATTTGATGGATCTCTTGAATCGAGTTGAACATGAGGAACCCTTCTGAACCAATCAAGGTATCGAGGGACTGAAGGACCATAACAGGGATCATTAACGATTGGATGACCAAGGTATAAAAGTTGGGTCCTGAAATGTCAATCAATAGGAACAGACACTGAATTATTGTATACCGGAGTTGATGAGTTCGACCAGTTTTTGGTCTCAATATAACGAGGGATTCATCCGCTGCACCGTCATAACAAACAAATTCGAGTTCTGTTTCTACATCTTTTCCCTTTTTCGTATTCTCCTCATCAAATCTGTAGATTGCGGATTTTTGATCAACACCTGAACATACCAGAGAGTTCTATAAACATTCAGAGTTCTATACCGAAATCCTCTGTTGCTCTTACAATAAACTTCGCCACGAAGAACGCGTTTCAGCGCTTTTGATGTTCCTTCTGTTTGCTCGACGTGACCAGACAGTGCGAGGCGACAATCCCCAACCACACGGGCCACGTAA
Organism: Condylostylus longicornis; assembly: GCF_029603195.1. Taxonomy (NCBI): domain Eukaryota; kingdom Metazoa; phylum Arthropoda; class Insecta; order Diptera; family Dolichopodidae; genus Condylostylus; species Condylostylus longicornis. The sequence goes on from NW_026578716.1 coordinate 6,512, forward strand.
GTCTTAGAAACCCTCCCTTCCCGAAATGCGAGCTCGAAAGTTTTTCCTGCTTCTGATGAAATTCCCAATACAACGATTCCGCTAGTCAAGCGATCTAGTCTGTGAAGCGGTCGCAAGGAGCCACTGTCAATCGACGCTAAGCAGCAACAGTTCGAGGGCGGCAAAACTTCGACATTAGAGCTGGGAGGAGCTTTTGGCAGAAGTCTCCTCCCATGGCGCAAATCCTCAAGGAGAGCACCATTCAACGCACTAACCTTCTCTAAATCCATTCCTTCACATTCGTCGCAGATAATTCTCGACTTATGCTTAACAATTTCAATCAAGCTATTGAGTCGATAAGCTGCTCCAGGATGACAAGGAATTCCAACAGGCTTTTCCACAGCAATGATCGACATCGATTCCAAATGGGTGTGACTTCCCATTAAAATTCGTATCGGAAATTCTAGAACTGGCGGCTCAGAAATTGTCGCACGATGTTCAATTCTCTGATTGTTTTTCAGTATGAAGTCACTCGGAACGGTTTCACCATTGATTCGAATTGAACCACGTTCAATCGCACGTTGATAATAATCCCCATTGAAGGCCTTGAACTCGTTCTTCATCACCATCAAAAGTTCTTGTCCCAACCATCGCCGTTTCACAAAAGTCTCAAATAAATGGTCGTATGGTTTAACGAATCGTTGACCATCCCGAAACTCGTAGGGACTCGCCTCATTGCGACTTTCGGACAGAATTTTGCGCCGTTTCCGGTCACCCATGAACCGGACCTGGAAGCAGAGACTGTACATCAGGCTTACTAATCACGGATGGTTCGCAACGCACAACGATCTACACCAGGAAATGTTGGTCTCTACAATCCAGCGAATGAGGCGGATTCGTGTGGCGTCGGTAAGGATTTTTACGGGTGCAACGCTTCACGGCCTGCTTGGTTTTAGGGTGTATCGCCGACATTCAAGGTCGCGCTAGCCGAAAGGTCGTCAGCGACGCCAACAAACTTCTAGTTCGAATGACCCACAGAGGAGCCAAGCAGGGGGAAGATGGCGATGGTAAGGAAGCGTCACTCATAGACAATACAGAGTTCATCGTTTTTCTTTCTTCAGGTGCAGGTCGGTGTCTTGCGTGTCTTTTCTATTTTCATAGTTTCAATCAGGTTTGATGGTGGGAATGCCTCATCGATTTTTCAAGAAGATGTCCCAAACTGGACAGGTATAAGAGAAGCATTGACGACATTTGTCTAATTTCCCTCCCTCCAGCTACCATTCCTGACCCTTCCTCCATTGGGACGCTACGGGGTCGGACAAATTTTTCTACCTAACGGCCTGGAGAATGAAATCCAGCGTGTTGAACTCATGGACCGCGTTGAGGAAGTCGTTCGATCGTGTGGGCTGGCCGTTCTTGGATGGAGAATTCTCCCAACGAAGTCGTCAATACTTGGTGGGATTGATTTATTTTTTCACTTCATTTAAATCTTATTTCAGGACCAAATGGACGCGCAACAGAACCATACATTGTCCAGCTCTTCGTGTCAAGAGTCGCCGATTGTTGTGAAGAAGCAACAGGATTAACTCAAACAGATCATTCGAATATCTACGATGTCTACGATACTGCGGCCTCTTTGGCGCCTCTTGTTGAGAACTGTTACGACCCTGAATCAAGCTTCTCTGCCTTTGACTTGAGCGTTGATCAGATGATGGCGGACCAGCCTAGCGACGGCTGGCCTGCAGATCTGGAGAAGATTTTATTTCTCGCTCGACGAAAACTGTGCAGTTTGAGTGAAATGTACATATGCAGTTTCTCATCAAAAGTTGTTGTCTACAAGGGTCAACTTCAAAGCGAGCAGCTCTTCACATATTTCGATGATCTCATGGATGAAGATTTCACGTCGTATCTAGCAATCGTGCATTCCAGGTTATTTTTTTTTTCCTTACTGCTTGATTCACATAACGCTGAGATTTCCTTCTGTTTTACAGATTTTCAACGAACACTTTTCCCACATGGGATCGAGCTCATCCGTAAGTCATCAAATGCAGTTGAATTCTTAACTTCCTTTGCGCTTCCAGGTTCCGTCGCATCGCGCACAATGGAGAAATCAACACGATAGAAGGAAATAGAAAATGGCTAGCAGCACGAGAGGGGAACGCAGTAGTTCCGAGTGCTTTAGGAACAAAAATTGCCAAAGAGGATCTTCTTCCATTCGAGGAGCCTGCACATGTCACTCATTTCCATTCTCCCGCCCGTATTGGTCCAGCGAAAGAATCCCCCAAGCTCAGGCCCGTCGAGAGTACTAATCGCTTGATCGATACACTCGCAATTCCGACTGATATTGGATCCGCACGGAGAGGATCATTTTCATCGATTGATTCGCACGTTGAAGGACCAAGCGGTTTGGATCGGACTGAAACAATTGAGGAGGAGGAAGAAGAAGGTCCAGGATCCTCATCAGATTCATCAACTCTGGATGGCGTTATCGAATTGTTGATGATGGCTGGAAGAGATTTGGCTGAAGCTGTTATGCTCGTCACTCCTGAAGCAGCCCAGAAGGGAGACCCGAAATGGAAGACAGATTTCAACAGGTACAACTCTTGCTTGATGGAGCCTTGGGACGGTCCCGCCTTGATTGCCTTCACTGGTGAGTTTCTGAAACGAATTGGTCGCTCTAGATATTCTGTCGCAGATGGAATTCAAGTCGGAGCCCAACTGGACCGGAATGGATTAAGGCCGGGAAGGTATGCGATTCTGAAAGACGGGCGGCTGGTTCTGGCAAGTGAAGTTGGTGTTGTTGATATCGCGCCATCATTGGTGATCGAGAAAGGGGCGTTTATCTCCTGGGAGAATGTTGCTCGTTGACTTCCGAGAGAAACGCGTTGTCTCTGATGAAGAGATCAAACTGAGATACGCTCAACGTTATCCGTATGGAGAGTGGCTCTCTCGCTATTCCCTCCAACTGAATCAATTGGCGATAGTGATGACAGGTCAGCTGCCGAATGAAGAATCAAAACGTCTTTATGTTTGACTTGTTCCAGATGAAGAGCTTCGCCGTGAGCTTCAGCTTTCGGCCGAAGAGGCTTCTATCGCACTTCCACCCGCGTCAGTTCGCATTGGAACCCAGAAAAAGCACCGAAGGCATTCAGAGATCAATTTCCATAACGCAGAAGAATCACCTTCCGTTGCAGCAGGCGAAGAACTCGTTGACATGACGGCGCAACTGACCATGTTTGGATATTCCCTAGAGAGACTTGAATTGATACTCTCACCGATGGCAAAATATGCTTCAGAACCCCAAGGATCGATGGGTGATGACACTCCACTAACATGTTTATCTTCATTGCCAAGAACATTCACCGACTATTTCCAACAATCCTTTGCTCAAGGAACGAATCCTTCCATCGACCCCATTCGTGAAGGAAATGTCATGTCGCTCACATGTCCAATAGGGAAGCAGGGAGACATGTTTTCCATCACACATCATCACTCGAAGCGTATATTTCTCGATAATCCTGTAATCTCGCCAGCTCAGTTCAGAGCCTTGAACACTTTACCAGGATATCCATCCGTCTTGCTCGATTTGAGTTGGCCAAAATGTCGCGCTCCATTCGATCTTCTATCACAAATCGAAAAGCTACAGACGGACGCGGAGAAAGCCGTTCTTGATGGCCACCGACTTCTAATTCTCTCAGATCGTCGAGCAGGTGCAAGCCGCTATCCCTTGTGGTCGTCTTTAGCAGTCGGGGCTGTACATCTCCATCTTGTACGAAAACGGTTGCGCATGAATTGTGGAATTGTAGTAGAAACCGGCGAAGCTTGCGAAGTGAATCAGCTTGCGTTCTGTAAGGCAGATGTGTTCTCAATTATTCCTATTGTTGTATCTTTCATCTCAGTGTTGACTTGTGGAGGTGACGCTGTCTATCCATATGTAAGTGTTCAAATCACCACGTGGTTGCTACTGCCTTCTCTTTAGCTTGCATATAAAGCTCTTTCAAACGTTCGGTTTCTTCCTGATGAATGTCCTCTTCCCCTCGATCGTCTAATTGAAAATTATTTGTCTGCGGTGAGAATCGGTTTATTGAGAATTATGTCGAAGATGGGAGTTTGCACGATGCTCAGCTATAAGGTGAGACCATTTCGGTAGAATGGGATGATCGCATTCATTCGTCAGGGAGGATGTTTTTTCCAGCCTCTTGGTGTCGATCGATCTGTTCTCCAGCTCTGTTTCAATGATGCTGTTTCTTCTGTTATCGGTGGTGTTGGTTTCGATATTCTGCGGGATGATATTCTCAGGTGAGACAAAGCAGGGCAACAAGCAAGATGGCTCTTTCTTTAGGTTCCACTGCGCTGCGTATCCTGAGCATCCTGTTCCTGGACTCGTTGATAGAATGCCACCGAGGCATCTGATTGACAACGGAGAGTATCAATTCGTATCAATCCCTGGATCTGAATTGCACGCAAACCATCCAGACACAATCAGATACTTACAAGCTGCCGTCAGGGAGAATAATTTCAAAACCTTTCGTCAGTATTCTGACATTCAAAATGCTCTCATTGATGAAATTGAACTTCGTGGTCAATTGGAATTCATTTATGGAAGCCAGAGAGTGGTCGCGCTGAAAGAGGTTGAACCAGCAAAGGAGATTGTAAAGAGGCTCGTTACAGGCGCGATGTCGTTTGGATCCATCAGCGAGGAAGCGTTTACAACAATTGCCAAAGCAATGAATGCGTTAGACAGCCGCAGTAACGCCGGTGAAGGCGGGGACGTCGATGAGGGATCTGATCCGTCTGCGAGAAACAGAACAAAACAGATAGCAAGTGGTCGTTTTGGGGTCAGCTCTTTCTTTTTGTCCGATTGCGATGAGCTCCAGATTAAATGTGGCCAAGGGGCGACGCCTGGGGAAGGCGGTGAATTGCCAGGTGAGGCTCCGCTTTTGCTGAACAGAACCTCAGAGGGGGTTTTTGTCGCTTCAGGGTATAAAGTTATAGGGAAAGTCCCAGCTATCCGTAAAAGTAAGCTAGGGTTTCATTACCATATTGCTAAACGATCGTTTTTTCAGGTACGGCCCGGGCGTCTCGTTAATCTCTCCACCACCGCATCATGACATGTATTCGATCGAGGATGGTGAGTTCAAGACCACCTTAGTTGTTCTTATCTGGTGCTGCAGTTGCTCAGTTGATTATGGATCTGAAGCATGGGAACCCTCGGGCGCGTATATCGATCAAGCTCGTTGCGAAGCTTGGAGTTGGCGTTTATTGCTGCCGGTTGCGTGAAGGCCAAGTGCGATCATTTATTAATCTCTGGCGCATCTGGAGGTAAAAGGGCGCCCTTGCGCGACCTCATGCTTAAACCCTTCTTTTATCAGGCACTGCATCTAGCAAGCTAATGAAGCGTGCAGGTAACTTGCCATAACTCCAAAGTCACGACTTCCCATTCCACTGTTTTCTTTAGGGTTTCCATGGGAGATTGGTCTTGCTGGTAGGCTAACCGGATTGCTTCAGAAGTCTGATTTGTGATGCATCATACTGCAGAAACTCATCAAACTCTATGTCTTAACGGTCTGAGGGATAAGGCAGTTCTTCAAGTCGACGGACAGCTTAAGACGGGGAGAGATGTTGTTTTTGCCGCCCTTCTTGGTGCTGAGGAATTCGGATTCGCAACTCAACCACTGATTGCGATGGGGTGCCAAATGGCCCGGAAGTGCCACTTGAATGCTTGCCCAACAGGCATCGCGACACAAGACCCACAGTTGAGAAAGCGGTTTGCGGGAAAGCCTGAACAGATCGTTGCCTACTTTTTCATGGTTGCGGAAGAGGTAAGAGAGCGAGCGAGTCAGCCACTGATCCACGATGCGCTCCTTGCAGATTCGCGCTTTTATGGCCCGACTTGGATTCCGTAAATTCAACGATATGATTGGCAGATCGGATCTGCTCCGTCCGAAGAATACCTTATCTGGACACTGGAAGCGGCGTTCACTCGATTTCAGACAACTTCTGGTCCCTGGATGGAAACTTTGTACCCCATTAGATAAATGGCGCTTGGGTTAGCGCCACTCCTGAACCACGCCCAATGTTTTGCTGCTCGGCACAGGATCACGAAATAGACAAGGTTCTTGACAGGTGAGCCTCCCACAGCCCGACTAGAGCACTCACTCTTGCCTTTTCAGAGAAATTATCAGACGCGCTCGTCGGTCGCTCGAGAATCAAATTGGCACGGTGTCTCAGTTCCCAATTCGTAATGTCGATCGAACTGTTGGAGGTCTTCTGTCTTACGAGGTTTCAAAGCGGTATGGGGCTAGGGGTCTTCCCTCGAATACGATCACGGTGAACTTCCGAGGATCAGCTGGGCAAAGTTTCGGATGTTGGCTTGCTCCTGGAATCACATTCGGTTTATCGGGGAGATTGCAACGATTTCGTTGGGAAAGGCCTCAGTGGGGGAACGCTTGTCGTCAAGCCGCCCGCGGACTCCCCATTTTTCTCCGACTCTGATAAAAACATCCTTGTTGGCAACGCAGCTCTTTATGGAGCGACAAATGGAAGGGCATTTTTCGCTGGAGTCGCAGGAGAACGATTTGCAGTTCGTAACAGCGGAGTAACGACGGTCGTTGAAGGATGTGGTGACTATGGATGCGAATACATGACGAGGTACGTTTAAGTCGGCGTAGCGCTCAATTCGTATGGATGTTCTCTCAAGGGGAATTGTCGTAATTCTTGGAAAAACAGGGAGGCATTTTGGAGCTGGAATGAGTGGAGGTGAGCACTAGTTCCAATTCCTGAAGCTGAGAGACTTTGAATGATATCTTAGGTATCGCGTATGTATTGGATTTGGATCCGAAGAACGTCAATGAACAAATAATCCATTTGGAGCCAGTGACGGCAGATCTGGCGGATAAAACTAAGCTCGAACGACAGAACAGCAATGCCGAAGTAGCGGAATCAATGACACGAAAAGATGCAAAAGTTCTGGAAGGGCTTCTACTTGAGCATTTCGAGAGAACTAAATCGAGCGTAGCACGGGACATTCTATCAAAGTTGCCTGAATATTTACCAAGGTGGAGATCCCCGACTTGCATTTTTGTTGTCAAGCCTTTTCTCTCATCTAGGTTTACGAAAGTCTTTCCCGAAGACATGAAACGTGTGCTCAAACAAGCAATAACGGATTACGTGACCAAAGGCTCAAAAGACGCGGTTGCCATCTTGGATGATTGGGATCGGATGATATCCCATAAGCATGAAGGTGAACAGAATTGAAGATGCCACTATTATTGTTGTTCCCAGGGTATCACCTCCAATCTCTTCCCTACACTCTTTCGGAATACGCTGATAAATTTGAGCACCGCAGGAAGCAATTGAAGTAGGGACCTCGCCTCTTTATCCCTACCAATTTCTTTGTATTGTTTAGGCGTCTGAGGGTCCTTGATGTCAGTGAGAGTGCGCTCAAGGTTCTTGGTCATGGAGAAGAGCCGAGTGCTCTCTTCCAATATGCAGCAGATTTAGAAAGAACTGGAAGGCTTGATGATCTTCTTTCCGATGAATGTTCAGAGCAATTGAATGAATTGATGCGGATGGCGCGATTCGTTTACGCCCACGTAAGCCTGAAATGCGTTTTAATTTGGTCTGAATTTTTTGCAATTTTTTAGTGGCGCTCCGGTTACAGCAAGGGATTAAGGAGACAAGATACTGACCTTGTGAAGCGCTTGCTGCCGCCTTCGTTGACCCCGTCGCGCCGAAGTGTTTTGAAGCATTTTCTCTTGGAGGTAAGGAAACTCTTGTCGCGAGGATCGCAGGCCTTTCTTTCAGGAAAAGCGTCAATTGAAAGCCCATTTAAAGGCGCTTGAGGGCTGCGAGTTAGCCGATCAATTGCTTCTTTCATTCAAGCCAAATGCAGAATCCGCACCTCCACGTGTTCTTTCTCCAATGACGGGTGAACAGGTAAGACAGAAATCACAAGACCCTTCTTCATTCTTTCCCTTTTTCAGCAATGGGAGAAGTTCTTCTTCGGCGAACGAAGCCCACCTCAGGAGGACTCCCAAGGCACGCGATACCTTAGAAGTCGCGAGTGTATCAGATTTGGAAACCTTGACATCATCGAATCTCGAGAGTCCAGTAAAGAAATCACCACGACTCAGTCACTTCCGTAAAAGAGATGATTTGAATAGACCACTCGAAGAAAACAAACCATCAGTACAGCAGCAGGACTTCACGACCAAACAACACCACCAGAAGCCTTTTTTGGTTCAATCTCCGGATTCCCTGATGGGCTTTACGCTGTATGCAAAACAGAAGACTGCAGTGAAGTCAGCAGCGAACAGGGTGCTCGACTGGTATGTGCATGACTCTACCTTGACAGATCAACACCATCTTCATATCTTAGGGAGGAAATTGCTTTACCAGTTCAGAGTCGATCAAGACTTTACGACGCCTTGCAAAAGACTCAAGCTGCTCGGTGTTTGGGTTGCGGCGTCCCCACATGCAATTACCCGAATGTAAAGGGTGGCGGATGCCCCCTTGGGAACCGCATTCCCGCCTGGAACGCTCTTGTCGTTGAAGGACAGTGGAAGCTTGCTCTAGAGCGTCTCCTCGATACGAACAATTTCCCTGAGTTTACAGGTCTGTGATGATGCTGTGGGAAATGTCCAGTCCCTTGTTTCAGGTCGCGTGTGTCCGGCTCCATGCGAAGATGCGTGTGCTTTGGTGCCTCAAGATGATTCAGTTGCAATCAAATCGATCGAGCTGGCGATTGTTGAGAAAGGGTTCCAGGAAGGATGGATCAAAACCGTTTCCCCCGAAAATGCGGTCACAGTTTACTGTCGCAGTAATAGGCAGTGGGCCAAGCGGGCTGGCAGCAGCTCATATGTTGAATCGGGTGGGGCACATGGTGACAGTGTTTGAGAAGTCGGATCGAGCTGGAGGGCTTTTAACTTACGGGATTCCTAACATGCGAATCGACAAGAGAAAAGTTGTTCAGCGTCGAATTGAATTACTGGAAGCCGAAGGTGTTCAGTTTAAGTGCAACACGAGCATTGGCAGAGACATTCAACTCTCACAACTATTGAAAGACTTCAGGCGCGGTGTTAGTGGCGGTTGGAACTCAGAAACAAGCTGATGTGAAGATTCCAGGAAGAGAACTTGAAGGGATTGTACAGGGAATGGAATTTCTAACAAGAAACCAAAAAGGCCTCTTCAATTCTGACCTGGATGTAAGAGATGCACTTGTTTTCAGTCGAGTGATTGACTCTCTGGTCTACAGAATGATGAGGTCATCGATGCCGTTGGAAAACGTGTTGTCGTGATCGGAACGGGGAAGCTTGCTACGGATTGCGTGGCCACTGCAGTACGAATGGGTTGCAGCGAAGTGATTCAGCTTGTAGAAGTTGCAAAACAAACAGCGATTCAAGGAAAGGTCGCGGAAAACGCGAAAGTGTTTAAGGTCGAATATGGTCACGAAGAGGCCATTGTGATGCAGGGAGTGGAGCCTCGGGAGTTCGGTGTAAGGTGGGAAAATGGCAGGATAGCGGCTGTTCACTTTCCTGTTCTTTAGACCGATTGAATTTGTGCCTGCGCGCGCTGGATCAACCAATGTTGGCGGCGTTAAGGCTATTCGCGTCCACCCAACTTACACAATTCCAATGCGTATCACTGGAACGGACGAGCCTCCTGTAGAGGTCGTGACTAACAAGTCGTCTTTGGTTGACATCAAGGGGACGGAAAGAACGTACCCTGCTGATTTGGTTTCTACTGGCGCTTAATGGAGCGACGGTGGAAGAGGACTGGAATGCCGATAGCTCGATGGAATTGAAGATTGATGGTTTGGTTCGAGCTGGGACATCTCTTGAGGCTGGATTCAAAGGGGTGTTTGCTTGCGGTGATTGTAGAACGTATGTCGAATAGTTGAACCTCGTTACCTGTATTGCTGCTATTCTTAGGGGACCGTCTCTGGTGGTTTCCGCAATGGCAGAAGGACGGGATGCGGCTATAGCAATCGACAACTATCTCAAATCTATAGCTCGGGAGGAGTCGAAGAATGCAAAAGCGTCTCGAGCTTTGTTGATTAGAGCGTCCGTCCCATCTCTTGTAGAACCTGCCAATTGGAGAAGTTTGTACAAATTTTTCTTTTAGAATATCCGTTTTTTTAATGTTGTATATTGTTTTTCTTGTTCTAGTCACTGTCCATTTTGTTAGGGTTCACGAGGGTTAACATGTACAGGACGACAAAACACAGTAGAGCAGGCTAACACACAAGTCGCACGACCTACGCGACTAGACACTTTTTAGCAGGCGCGAGAACGGTTCCTACTGTCAATTTATTGTTCCATGTAGCATAAAAAATTGTCTCTGTAATGATAGGAACCATTAAGAGACTGGACAGCAGCCGCAAACGAGGCTTCAACACCCTCAGATTCTTTTTTCTTGTTCTAGTAGGGTGTAGCATAAAAAATTGTCTCTGTAATGATAGAACCATTAAGAGACTGGACAGCAGCCGCAAACGAGGCTTCAACACCCTCAGATTCTTTTTTCTTGTTCTAGTAGGGTGTAGCATAAAAAATTGTCTCTGTAATGATAGAACCATTAAGAGACTGGACAGCAGCCGCAAACGAGGCTTCAACACCCTCAGATTCTACTGCATGAATCAAAGTGTCAATTTTGGTTCTCAAACAAAAAGGGATCTCTTCTTGTTGCCGGAGAAATGAGGAGATGGTCAGTACTGTTCGAACCAAAAGTGCTTGTAGAGTACTTGCAACAGCAGATGATCTTGTCCACGTGCTCCATCGATGAAGCGCTTTCAAGACAAATATCCGCGCACATCTCGAGTTGCCTGCATAATTCGTTCCACCCTGCTCGTCACTGCGGAAAACGCTAACGTCGCCTCTCTTGATGTAGGACTCGTCCCAATAGCTGAACAAAATACGCGTCCTCATTGAAAATGTTTGGAAGCTTCCTGTTCAAACACTCTCACTTCGACTTCTTGGTTCTTCCGAAGCGTGCGGTGTTCGAAACTCAGACATCAATTCTCCAAGGTTTGACGCAATGCTGAATCCGCGCTTCGACCTGTGACGATTTCTAGAAGCCATTCACCCACTTGCGATGGGAAGGCCTCGACAACGTAATGAGTTGCCCACTGGAGAGCGATATTCGGCAGCAGGCTTGAACAGCACTCGGAATCGCTCTGGAATCGCCTTCCCATCTCGTTAACCACTGGGCATATCTTTCATCTGCTTAAGTGCGCTGCAGATCACACTCTTGCGGTGCCTTCCTGAATTTCGGGGGTCTCGTCCTGAGAAATAGTTGATACAGCAGCGAATCCTATTTCACGAAGCTCACCATAACCAAAATGATAGCCCTTTTCCACAACTCAAATTCCTTCAAGTGAATTCCACAAATTTGAAAGGGCACGAAGAGCACTAAATCGCACATTAACATCTGAAGCTGGTGTTGCTGCAGTTCTGAAAGCTTCGAGACAATCGGCATCCAGGACGCTTGACGCCAGAATACTCTGGATTCGCGCCCCCAACAAAAACAGTGGTTCGCAAAACGCGTGGATTGCTTGGCGCGTGCAAAGCGCGCTGATTTGATCGAACGACGAAGAATTGTTAAGATTGAAGGATTGAGAGAAGGGGAGGTCTGTGGGGAGGCTAAAGCAACTAAAAGTTTTGACCCTCTAATCAGGAAATCAATCAGAGCAGTGGTGAAACTGAGCCGCCAAGAACGGATGCAAGAGATTGTTGAGGGGGAAGACGCAACCATTGTCACAAACAGAAGAGAGAAACTGTTGAAGAATGACGATGAGAGCACCAACGTCATTCGCGAAATCTCAGAACGAAGGTCTTCCGGGGAAGTATAGGGATAAACTGGAAGGCGGACTGGAGTATCGGGATCAGTTGATAACAGCTGCATGAGTTTAGAAGTGATCCGCAGTGCTTCGGTGATCGCTGATGAAAAGGAATGTTGAGCGTTCTGCTCTTCACAATTGGGGCGTCAACAGAGCTGAAGTGATGGCTGGAGCCAATCAGAGGTCTGAAAGCAACAGAAGAACGGACTGCGGAGACCTCGACGGGAATGTGGCAGGGGAGTCGTTCCCACGAAGAATGAAGAAAGGGGGTTAAATCTGGTGTTGTTAAAAATCTGTCTTGCCGGTGACCAATAGACGTTGGCGGCAGTTGATGAGGAAGTTGTGAAATTGAAAACATTTTTTGCCCATTCGCAAAGCCCACCGTCGATGGTTCTCCGATTGGGGGCTTGAATGAGATAAACCAACGATAAGTCGCTCACTAATTTGAAGAACAGTAGCAGTGCAAAGCGGAGCTGGGCGAAAATATGAATAAATATCTTTCATTTTGTTGAGAATTCTTGCCACGTCGTTTCTGTCGAAAGGCATGGCTCTGCAAAGATACTCAGAAATCAACGAACGGCAAGCTGAAGGTCGAGAAACAAACTCCAAAATTGCTGCTAGGCTTCCGTGAAGAGAATTAATTATGAATCGCAGTGTTGGTTATGGACAGTTCGAGTGAACGCTCGTTGAAAACCCTCATTGAAGAGTTTCATGAGAACAGTAGACATTGAATCAGCAGACGCTTTTGAATGCAATAGTGTAGTCCACGGTCGTGCGAGCAGCCATAATACGGCGCATGATATCCTGCTTGAAGTATACAAACAATTCGATATCTTTTCTGAGAGAAGGTCAATATCATGCTGTAAATCTTCTTTGGTTAGGGCCCGCTCAAGTTTAACACGAGACAGAAAACAGCAGAAGCGCTACAGTGACAGCTTCATCCGTTGGATCAGATGTCTCTCCTCCCCATCAAGCGTGCTGAGATCAAATGAATCAAAGGAGAATGAAACCGCAACAAATCAGCGAGAGGGCGTGCTTTGCGTGATTGAAGTTCGCGATGCATTCCATTGGTACAAAACAAAAAAACTCTTCGCGTCTCCAAAATCGATATCTGTTGAATCTGTGCTCTGCTTGCTTTCCGGCTCTTCACCCAACAAGTCCCAATTGCCTCCAGTAGCAGTGCGATCGAGCGTTGCGGCGAACAGAAGATTCGCTGCGTTTCGAACGGCCCACTTTTTATGGGAGAGGAACTTCACCGCTTCGCCCAGAATGTGTCCCAAATACTTTGCGCAGGGCAGAGCCAGCGTGGTCGATCTCACCACACATCGCATCACATTTAAGGCATGAACGAAGCAGGAGAAGGGCTCTGAATCCAAGAGAGAATAAAGAATGCAGGGATCAAGAATCCGAAGTCTCACCATCGTTAATATCAGCGACGCTTGTGATTCCGCTATCTGCTAGTAAGCCAAGAAGAAACTCCATTGTTTCGGGGAAACAAGTCAGTTGTGAGGTATTTGGTTGAGTCGGCAGTATTAATCGAAAGAAAGGCCAATCCCAGACTGTATGAGCGTCTCAATGGAGGAGGAAGAGAAAGCTTTGACACTTCATTAATATCGAGTGATTGATTAACGCCGCTGTCTAAAGGCTGGCGTCCGTCAACCAAATTGAAACAGTTTCGTCAACCAAACAGATGGAAGCTGGCGATAGAATATGCTTTCCAGAGAGCAGCAAGCGCTTGTTGAGGGAGATTGTTGCATTGAAGAGTTTGTCCATTGCAGCAGGATGCTTTATGCCAAGCAGCAATAGAAGCTGACGATGCTCTAAAACGTCGAAAAACTGCACCCCCAAGGTTGGCGAAGAAGACCCTTCATAGTCAACGAGCAGATCAATATCGAGCCAATCAAATAATCGCTTCAAACATTCTGCCCCCCCTCTTTTACGGTCAACCAGCTTCCAAGG
>NW_026578717.1:0-21556 GCF_029603195.1 Condylostylus longicornis
GCAGAGTGCACCCTCCTGCTTCAGAAGATTATAAATATATCCGCCCAGATGAGAAACAAGTAGAAACCTGAAAACACGATGAGAGAAGACTTGAGATCGCAACTCCCACCTCGAGATAGGTGCCCAATGAAGATGATAACTAGGACGTTTGATATTGTCTATATCGAGCATCAGGCCATCTAAAGGAAACCGCATGTCCCTATAACAACAACAGATTTAGTCAAAGTGAAATTCTTCAGACAGACCAGATGCGAACTTTCCCTTCTTGACTGCCTGCTGCCAGCATTTGGAGGTTTGGCTCGTAACTCCACGCGATGGAGGTAATCGCATCCTGAGGCCAGATATGAACAAAAAAGGGAGATGCTTCAATACTGACTCGATCAAAAACTTGATACACAGCTGGATTCTGAAAATCGATTAATGAGTTTGACAAACGCCAGATAAAGACACGGCCGTCTCTGGATCCAGCCGCGACCTGGAGGGTTGAAGATTCTGCAACCAAACTGAAGATGAATGGTCGAGCGAAGCACGGACGAGGAAGCATCGGGAGAAAATCGTACCCTCTGGATTTTCACTGTATGGCGTTACAGGATCATTGAAGAACGGTGCTGGTGCGGTGCATGTGAAATGAATACCGCGTAACAGATGGGATGAACACCAAAGAGGTGGGATCAATTTGAAACTGAAAGATAGATTAAAAAAACAATATTTTGAAGCAGAAAATTTAATGAGGATCGAAAGGATATGCGGGCTTAACAGTTTCTCCTTCGGTTGGGAAGAGTCGTCATCATGGAGTTGAAGATGATCGACTGAAATGTTGAAGCAATTGAAGCTTCCATCACCAAGAACTGCAAAAAGGATTCCGACGTTTTTGGAGTCGCCTGTATTGCGAGCCCAAGCAAGGGATCTGCAATATTGTCCCTAAGACAAAAAAGAGTATTCGCATAAGGGATCCAATGGAAAATCTATTGGTGTCTAGAGCTCACATGATGAATCAACCCGCATGCAAATTGGGGAGGAATTTCCGGGTTCGATGAAACCCTCCAGAGTTGTATGACGCTTGGGAAAGAAAGGGGAGACGTTTGGGACAGGGAAACAGGCGAAGACCAAGGGGCTATTCCAACCGCTAATACGGCGAATTCATCACTGGATGGATTTTCCAATTTCCTTCGCTTCTTTTCTCGAGGTTGCGAGGAAGGGTCTTTCAATGGAGGAGAAACGCTAAGAGCCCATGAGGGAGCTCCAGCATTTAGGAACCAATTTCCCTGAATGCATTGGCTGGTCAAGAGTGGGATCGTCGCTTCGGAAACACCCTTGGACCTTGATGCAGCGTCTCTAGTGAGGGAGACCCTCACAGCGTCCGGATAAAGGACTCGATCCCATGCGATGGGTTGAGGCTCAATGGGACACGGTGGAGGTAGAAGCGAGTGAAGAAAGTGAACCAGACGCTTAGATGACGAGATGTTTGGTTCGTGTCCTGCAAAATGAATATAACACGAGGAAAATGTCCATGGGCCTGACCTTCCAGCCTAAAAATCTCTGAAAACTGCCGAGTAGCCTCAATTATATCCGCTCCCTGATAATGCAAACTCAAACGTCGTCAAAGAACCAATTCCTACATTTTTTGTCCCTTTTTTCCTTCCCATTTCTGTCACCTCTGTCTGCGCCTGAAATCGTTCAACCCCAGTCAATCACTCGATTCTTTCTCACAATGGTCTCAGCACTCGTTCCCATAGTAGGTCTTTTGGATTAAGAGCCGTTGCAAGCGCTTGGTGTTTTCTCAGGCCAACGGTACGGAGGAAATTGAAGCAACCACTATTGCGAATGTTCTCGCTCGTGGAGGTATGGGTGTGTGGGGTAGACAAGAATGAAATTCTGTCTTTCAGGCATTGATGTTGAAATCACATCAGTACATAAAGACAAACAAATTAAAGGGTCTCGAGGAATTCATCTTGTTGCGACCTCAACAATTGATGAAGTTAAGAACAACATCTATGATTTGATTGCTGTGAGTTTCTGAGAGCAACCCCACGCACTTCTTCGGTTATCAGCTCCCAGGCGGAGCAGAAGGAGCAGACAATCTTCGAGACTGTTCTGAGTTGATCTCAATGCTCCAAGCCCAAAGATCCTCTGGTCGGCTCTTCGCTGCAATTTGCGCTTCTCCTGCTGTTGTTCTCGACCACCACCACCTTCTTGATGGCTATGAGGCCTGTTGGTGAGCCGCGGTTCTTCCAATCGTCCATGCGTTTCTCTTCAACGCAGCTACCCATGCTTCAACCTCCCAGAAGGTATCAAGGCGAAGGGCAGCCCTCGAGTTGTTGTGTCTCGGAACTGCATCACCAGTGTGGGACCTAGCAGTGCATTGGAGTTTGCCCTACAACTTGTTGAAGTGTTGCAAGGGAAAGACGTAGCGAAAAAGGTTGCTGAAGGAATGCTTGTTGTCTGAACAGCAACGCAAGGGTCCACATATATGGAGTGAATTGCTGTTACGGTTGAGACTTAGAAAGTCACATCCGTTTGATTTTCGATGCATATTATATGAGTGTAAGATAGTTATTGGATTACAAGGAACGTTTCGAGGGTTCAACCAGAACTCCTTGGGCTGACAATGCTGCATGGGAACAAAGCAGTTTAACACACAATCGTCAACTCGTTTAGGGTCAGTCTCGTATGGGTGCATATGGGAGCGATCCGTCGAGTGAGAACGGAAAGAGACGCAGATAGAGATAAAGGGCGAGGGTAGCAGTGCAGATACTGAGAAGTCGTGAGGTACTTCTAAACAGCCGTAGTTGCAAATAAGCATTGGAAAAAGGATGATATCCAGAATATCAGCATTCAGAATACTAGCAAGAGTGAAGGCAACGAACATGACGTGGCGATCTCCAAAGAAAGGAGAAATACTTTACGCAAGACATCATTCCGAAGCATGATGGCGCATCAGATGGAACTAATTGATAAAAGCGTGATTCTACGTTGGCGTTAGATGCGGAGTCGAATGCTAACATCGAAACACAACCCGGATTACAAAATTCGAGGAAGTTTGTTGGTTGGGAGCAAGAGTGATTCTTGAATTCATATCAACAGCAAAGTTGGACGTCTTTCTATCTCACGCTTCTGGTGGAGGATGGAACCATTCACGGCTAGTTTTGATTCGATGTCCTGTTTCTGGTGCAGGGACTCCTTTGGCAACGTGGCCTTGGGATTTAAGGGCTTTCTATCAGACTCCTGGGTCCGTCAGATGGATGGAAGTGCATATGGAATCAGATGTCGTCTTGTGGAGTCTCCACCCCTCAATGCCAACATGTTTCTTCAACCATCTCTGACTATTCTTGTACCTGTACTTTCTTCGTTTCAAATTTGGAAACTGAAGCATCCGGAATAGAGAAAAACACAAAAAATGTCTGCAACAAAGTTTCTACACAAACATTAATAAAAGACCGACAGTTGTGGCTGATGAAGTTGCAGCTAATTGTATGGAACCTGACGGTGTGGAGCTCTCAGGAGCATTCGTTGGAGGGGCTTCAGTCTTGGAGAATGTCAATTCTGTCTCGCAGCCACTGCAACCCTTTTCGTTGACGTAACTGATGGCATAGAAAATAGTATCGCCGTCTTCGGGCTTGATGCATCGAGGAATTTTGTCATCTCCGCGGGTAACCATCGTGTCAACCTGTTTATCCAGGTCTGAAAGTTTGGAGGCAACGTCACAATTGAAACCGATGCAAATGCCACTGAAAGGATGTTCCCCTGTTTGGACGGGATCCTTGATGTCAGTTGTTGATTTGGCAACAGCAGCAGAAGCGTGAATGAATGCGTTAAGCTTGGGATTGCTGTCCGCCTTCTCGAGCTTTTCGACACTCACACGGCCAACAAGGGACACTTTGGAGGAACTCGTGCCTTTCGGGATGACCTCGGAGATCTGGCAGCCACGGAAGACCGCGCAGTACGTTTTGTCCTTTTCAGTTCCGAATTCCTTGTCTATCTTGAGAGTTTCAGCCACGGTCGTATCGACGTACACATCGACGAAGAATGTTGCCTTGAGGCCGTCTGACCCACAGGATTTGACAGTGCCACCTGTCACTTTGGCACAGACTTCAATGGGATAAACGCCACTCTCCAATTGGAGGTCTTGAGCGATTACGGGCTTCGTCTTCACTTCCTGCTTTGCGC
The DNA here is from genome assembly GCF_029603195.1 of Condylostylus longicornis. NCBI lineage: Eukaryota > Metazoa > Arthropoda > Insecta > Diptera > Dolichopodidae > Condylostylus > Condylostylus longicornis. Next base: position 4,168 of record NW_026578717.1, read on the forward strand.
ACGTCCCAACACTTGGTGGCGAGTCCTCGACAATTTTGAAGGAAATCGTTGTTGGTTTCTCTGAAGACACTCCAAGAATAAAAAACAGAACAACAACAGCAGCGAATCTCATTTTGTGGAATGTCGAAAATGAATGAGAATGAATATTGAACCAAACAATGGTGGCAAGATTTGCATGCAGTCCGCATACAATCTGGTCGGTCTCTTTAACAAGTTTCAACCTTGGAACGAAGCAAGAAACGTGGACCCCGAGATGAGTTCATAATTGGCGCAAGGATCCAATCAAGAAGATATAATCGAGTATATTCTGTTGCGTCACCCAATGGAAGGACGAGATGTCAACTCTCATACTTCTCCAAGAGTCTGAACTGCATTACGATGAAGATCCACAACATCTTCAGACTCATTGTGTTAAAATACATTCATGGATCGTAAGATTGCGAGCGTCCGCAACGAAATCGTCTTCATTGAGCTTCGCCACAAATCTATCGTCCAGCAATTCCCTGAGAGTAGGAATCGTCAGCAGCCTCCTATCGCTACAACTTCTGCGCCATCATTCCATGATCAATCCATGACTCAGAAGCAGTTTTCAACACAAAATCCTCTTGTATAGAGCGGCTCCTTCAAAGCTGTTAACGAGCACCGTTTTGATTGCAATCCACACGCCAGATCGCTTGTAAACAGAAAAGTAATTGACAGTCCCTGCATTTCTTGATCACTGAATTCTCAAACCAAACCATCCATCCCTCTGAAGTTGGACATCTAGTGAAGAAGCCAGACCTGTTTCAGATTCGTCGGAATTCAGAAGATATAAGATGCACGGTTTATTAATTCAGCCCTTTTCGAAATGTTTCTCCAACAATAAGGCCCTCTTTCGACACATAAGTCCTCCACGTGTTTCAGAGAATATGGGGATACGAAACGGATGGTTCTCGTTACGGAGACAAGTCATGACTTGTCTTTTTGTTACAAGGAAAAAATCGAGAGCTATCACATAGACGGCAAAACTCATGGCTGAAGGCCCCATTGGCAGCGCCACCATTGTACCGCCAGGCAGCATAAGCACCCAAGGACAACACAATACCACACAGACAGGCATTTGTAATACCAGAGTTCGTCCTCCGCGTGCCGCAATCTCAATGCGTCGGTTGGTGAATTGGTTGGTGGACTGGTAATTGAACTTGTCGAAGGAGCGGACAGAACAGAACTGTCCCTTTCAATGGATTCATCATCCTTGCCGCATCCCTGGAGATCATGACTCTCAGGCGAAAAAGGCAGAACGGTCTGTATGACAAGCGCCAACGAGGAAACACTCTTTTTGAATGATTTGCGCTGCCCTCTTGGAGAGACAATCTTAAATTTCCTGTTTGCTGGAGCGCCAATCATCCTCAGATTCGGAGGACTGAACTCGGGGCAGGCCTTAACGGGACAGCACAACCTTGGAGGACCTTGTCACATCTGTTAAGCATCTTGAATGTGACCCAGCTACAATTTTCACCATTGTCACTGTGGATATGCTTACTGTGGATATCCTTACATGTCTTATGAAGATCTCTGCGGCTTGTTGTCGCAACAACTGAGTTGATTTCCAATGAAACAGATTGTCAAAAGTTATCAACTTGGGAGAATTGAAGAAAAGAAATGAAGTCAACAGCCACCATTCTGGCGGAAAGAAGCCAAAGAGTTTCCTGGTCGGTTCGATCTCAAGAACACCACAGGCTTCAGTGGGACCAACGATCAAAACCAGCTCCTTCCATCCTTCTATCATCAGCACGATCCATCAGTGCAAACTGCGGATCTGCCAGATTTTTTGGGCGCGAATATAGCCAGACGACATTCTCACAAAAAATGGGAGATCATGGGTTGGATGGGCTCGATGCTGGAGTAGCCCTCAGCTGTTACTTTGAGAAAATGTGTTCGATCAAGCGCAATGCTTTGAATACTCCAGGATGGAATAACAAGTGAGGTTGGGAACGAGCACGCGATAAGAAAGCCGCTGATTAGCTGAACGATACTCCTTTATCTGTTGTTGACCAATTTGAACTCTCTCAATATCGTCAATAACCTTTAAAGAATTGAGACACATCGAACAAAAACTTCCTGCTTGTTTAAACTCTTAATTAATGATAAAACTTGCTCGCTCCTGCTTTAGACGACTAGAACTTCAAGTCAAGGAATTCCTACTATAACGGCGTCAGAATGGGGTTCAACTTCTGCGCTAACCTGGGAGTCGTCGAAATCGGTTGAACCGGAGGTGTTCACGAACCTTGTGAGTAACTGTGGTGGAAGTGTGGGTGTTCCTCGTCGTAAAATTGAAGATCGACTTCAATGCGCCGCTCGGGAGACGTTCCAAAGTACCTTCGTTAGGTTCGCGGGCCACACTCTCCACGGATCAGACCTTCGTTTGACAAATCTGCGATGAAGTCTTTTCTCAATTGATGCCATAAAAACAAAATTAGACATATTGCGCCACTCAACGAAAGAGATGGTTCATCTCAGCAATTGATCGAAGTAGCAAGACGCTTGGAAGCAGAATGCATGAAATATTTGGTTGATGCAGACAGAAGACTACGGGAATTAAAAAGAAGAAAGAGAGACAAACAAGTTGCTACCAGCGAGTGAAAACAAACAGATACAAGCAACTCGAGGCACGACAAGCTCACCAAGCTCAAGTAATTATCAAGACAACGTGCAGACAGATTTCATTTTCCTTTTGCTGGATTGATGAGACTTCCAAAGAAAAGGATCTCTTTGCTTTCGTCATTCTGAATGAAGAACAAAAATGGACGGTCGGCTCGGAATATTGTTTTCCTGGGGGGCCTACAGCAGCGCGTCATTTGCACAGCTGTAGCCGCTGCTGCTTCAGTTCCTTCCTCATTGACTTCAATTTTTGCTTGATGAATTACATTGGAGATAAATGTCGCTGACGGGGACATGCCCGAGAAATCAGCCTCGCAGCAGAATGCGGTTTTCATGCCAAGTGCAGAAAGCTCCTTCTTCAAATTGACTTTATGTTCGATATGGAAGCGCGGAATATAAACCTCAACCTTCTGATTCACCATTTTCCGTTGCACATCCTTCAACCGTTCAGGCGTCAACCCATCCGATAATTGTTGGACAGAGTTGTCAGGCAGAAGAATCGTCATGCTTAAGTTGTCATCCTTGTAAGGTAAGCGGATAGCCCTGAAGCCTTGATCTTCCATGTAATCAACATCCATCTTCCCATACATCAGGGGCACTTTAACACTTTTTCGTTTTCCAATATGAAATTCAGCGTCCTTTGTACGTTTCGGATCGAACTGCTCCATCCACTTTCCTTTGAAATGAATGGCATTTAGAAGCACCAGAGGTCCAAGAAGATCCTCTTTGGTGATAAGTTTGTCTATTTTGTCGGCTGTTACGCTCTTCACCCAAGTGTTGATCTTGTCTACGCATTCAGCTGGCTTTCTGCAGAGGAAACATCTGCAAATCTCGAGTATTGAGTCACTTACCTGAAATCAGTTGAAACAGCCTCAGCAAAGTAGTTGTCAAGGCACTTCTTCTTGTAATCATCAAAAAGACGAAACCCTTCATCAACATAGAGCCTATTAGCCAGATGGACTGTTTTCAACTGCTTCAGGGAAGTCAGAAGTTGCTTCATCGAGCCATGTAGCTGTTCATCATCTGCGAACTCCTTGAAACACAATGCTTTCGTCATATTTTCATTTGTCGAGCCGCGGGATCCAAGCAGCACCATCCCCATTGCAGTTTGGACACTCAGAGGGGAGAAGAAGACATTTGAATTTTCCGATTCATTTTTGGACAATTCGCGGAGGAGCTCCAGACTGAAGGCAGCGTTGGCCGACGAGAGAGCTTTCTTTGGATTGTAGGTTTTATCGCAAGTTTTTGCATTTGCGAGGACCTCAAGAGTTTCCTGGAAATTTTGGTCCAACGTGCCGAAAATGGAACTTGCTGAAAAAAAAGGAATTAATGTCGAAGTGATGGACAACCGCACCTTCAAGTTGCGCGACCGGCAGAAGCGCAGCGCCAGTTTTGATCACCAAGGAGCAAATTCCAGATTTAGATTCTGGTTGTGAAAATTTGGGGCTTCTCTTTCTCACGTTCATCGTCGTTTTGTATGGTAATTAGTTCTTGGTCGTGTGTCGTTGCATGCAGGACAGGCCTGGTGTCATCAGAAAGAGCTTCTAATACCCATTTACGCTGACTAAGATGCTCTATAACTGAATCAAGCTTGCGCCAATTGATGTGAATGATTCGCAACAATATGCAGAGAGGTGCACGTGCCAGCGTGATTGGCAAGAATATCGCACATCAACGGACAATAGCGCCGAAATACTGTTTCTGTGCAACATAATCGACTAAAGCAAGTCCCGACTGTCCCAGTTGCAATTGTTTTTCTGCATCTGATCGTTTGATGCAGATCGGACACTGTATGGCTTCTTTTTTCCATCCATTCCAATTCACAGTTGAACATAGAGATCATCCACAACATCCAAGACCACACTGAGAGAAATTTTAAATGAGAGGGTCAAAAATTTGCGGAATTGTAATCAATGAAATTTGGTTGAATGGTGGAAGAATCCTCAATGTTGCATTTGGGTCGACTGATCAGTTTCAAAGCCAACTCGTGATTCTTGCAACTGTGACACGTGTCCGTGATTGACTTAAAAAGTGACATCCTTCAATTCTGCAGGCTGAAAACAAGGAGAATGGGATTGGTCTTTATCATCCTCTGATTCTCTCTGAGTCTCCGGACGTATTCTCGAAATTGCTGCACGATCGGAAATCGTTGAAGGTTCATTTTCATTAATGCATCTCACAAGTTCTGATCAATCGAGTCAATTGAGGAGTCGACAATACACGATTCTCCAAGATTGTCTTCCTTCGTGGTTTCCAAGAGTTTCCCTCGCAATTTACCAATGACCACATACCACAACGGGTTTCGGTTTATAGGGAAGGAAAATGGTCAACAAAGTGGAATGACTGTGGATTCAACAATTCAATTGAAAGCCGACTCCCAACCCGAATCGACCCAAGCTGCGTTGAGCGACCCATCAACCCCATATATCGTTGAGTCATCGCGGCCCGAAAAGGGATGACTCTCAGTATTTGCTCATCACCTTCCAGCTCTATGAATCGAGTCTGCACAGGGAAGGATCGACAGATTGAGAGCTCTCCAGTAGACGAAAGATCCCGTCAGTGAAAACTTGAGATGGAAATTCGTAGAATCTAAAACTGGGAACTGACAGAAAATTCAACAGGAAAAGCAAGTTATGCAAGTATGCTCTCTCAACTTGAAGAGCAAGAGACAATAACCAGGGTATAAAGTGTTCGTCGCATAGCGGTTCTATTTGATGGGTATGACCAAATATCAATTGACAAGATTTTGCTGCTTGGCAATTGAACGATTTCCTTTTTTCCCTTTTTTCTATCTTGTTGAACGGCCACGCAGTTTTGTCCCAGAAAAAGGGATGCGGAAGAATCACTGGTATCAGAGTTGAGATGCTCGAGTTGCCAATCATGCTGCTTATGGTCACTACATAACGATCACCGCAGAGCTGATGGGTAGCACTGTTTCAACCCCTGTAAACAAGACATTAACGAGACCATTGTACTCCCGCACCTCATATATTCTAAAAATTCGTCCCAATCTAAGACTCCGTCGCCATTTTTATCGATTTCGCGCGCCATTCTGTTATCAAATTGTAACCATTCCATGAGAACTGACTCACTTCCTTAATTCCCGTTCATCATGAGCAATTCGTGTTTTGAGTGTTACTTTATTGTCTGTACCAGATTTTGGGGCGCTTGTCAAACATTCAATGAACTCGTCAACCGTAATTTTTCCATCATCGTCACGATCCATTTTACTGAATGCTGTCCACACAACGTTCAGCTCAGATTCCCTCCATGTGTAACAAGCAGCCAGAAATTCCGTGTACGAGACAGAATCTACAATCACATCTCGACAAGGATGCTGAAACAAACAACAAACCTGAAGCATCCACATCGAGGGCATGGATGATCTGACTGATTTCGTGAGGGGGAAAACCAACTCGCTTCAACCCTGAATAGAAAACAAGACGCAAATAGACAAAATTGAAAACAAGACGCAAACAGACAAAATTGAAAACAAGACGCAAACAGACAAAGTTCCCGATCCTTCTAGGACTCTCACCATCCGCTAATTCTGCTTTCGACAATAATCCATTTCCATCGACATCAAGCGCCTTGAAAACGTCGTTGATTTGACGGACTTGACCTCCAGTAACATTCAGTTGGTGTGCCAACATGTTTGTAAGCACATTTTTTAAATTTGATTGACGTCGATATCGCTACAAGATAAACAGTTTAATCTCCATGTGAGAATCCAAACAAACCTTGAGATTGACGCAGATTTCTTCGGGCAGTTGGACCATCTTATGCCTCACACTTTGAAGCCAGGGATGATCTAGGCACTGAGACGAACGACAATGAATTTCTCATTCCACTGCTTACCTGCTGAGCCGAATATCTTTGATTCAAATCGCGACAGAGCATGCGCTTCAGCAAGTCGACAGCCGCCCCACTGATAGGCAGTCCGCTCAACTTGGTGTAATCGGGTTCCGCTGCAAAGCAGGAACCACGTCAGAGCAAGCTTGGAGATGCCTCACTCACAATATCGCAACTTCCTCTCAACTTCCTCGAGTGTATCTCCAGGAAATGGGACTTCGCCTGGATCGGTGAATAGATGAAAGCGGCGTTGATGAAGCGCTTACCAGTGAACAATTGAAACATGATGCAGCCGCAACTCCAAATATCGCACTTGAGGGTAACAACGTAGTCCAGAACTTCGGGTGCCATGTAGAGGTACTGTGCGAGTAGGGCAAGATTTTCTCAATAGATGGGAGACACTTACCGTTCCAGCTGCATTTTGACTGAAGTGCTCCTGACGGTCGAACAATTCAGCAAGACCTAAGGAAGCTCTCAAGTATGTCAGATGAATGACACGTCGTACCAAAATCAATCACTTTGATTGAAGATTCCTCGGATTTGTTGTGATACAGAATGTTTTCGGGCTTTAAATCTCTGATGACAAAATCGGGAAAATATAAAATTTAACAACAAAATTAATGTCATGACGTCAAGATCAGTCTTACTTGTGCGCTACGAGAGCTGTATGGAAGTAATTGACTGCTTCTAACAATTGTCTCATCACATTAGCAACGTATTTCTCCGTCAAAATAAAACCCTGCTCGAAGGTTTTAGAAATCCGATCGGCAAGCTCTCCACCATCGCATGTTCTACGAGAAAACAAGAATTCACTACAGCCATGAAGAAGACAACGAACTCCATGATGATGTAGATGGAGTTGTAGTCTGCATAAACGTCGAATACTTTGATGATATTGGGATGATCTAATTTCTTCAAGACATCAATTTCTGCTTCTATCTGTTCCATCGGAATTTTCGAAAGATCTTTGTTTATAATTTTGCATACACGCTGAAATCCAGACCTATGAGGAAGAGAGATGCTTCCATCTGAATAGCGAAGGTCACTCACGCCTTCTCACGGACTAGGAACACTTCACCAAACGATCCAGCGCCCAAACGCTTCTCGAACGTGAATAATTCTAACAAAAACGCAACAATAAATATTCGGTCGGGGTCACTCACTCTCGATGTTCTGGTCGCCCGATAAATCGCGCCGGCCGACAAAACAACTTCGACGAACTTTTACTTTACGTGTCGGATAGAATTTTTCCTTGATTGTTTGAAGAAGCTCCCAATACTGTGGGGGAAGGGGAGGATACGCTAAGTCAATCGAAAACTTACCATTAATTGAAACTGAGAGAGTTTGAGGTAGTTGCTATTCTCAGCATCGAACCGCTTGAATATTCTGTGTAACATCCGCTCTGGTAAAATATAAAAAGTGCAATTGCCTCATCATTGACTCTTGACTATCCATCATTACTATCCATCATTGCTATCCATCATTACTATCCATCATTCCTATCCATCATTCCTATCCATCATTACTATCCATCATTACTATCCGTCATTACTATCCATCTCACAGTACAGTGGGAGAGCTCACCGTCAAGCGAAGGAAGCTGCAAATTATCGATCAATTTTTCCATCAATTTTTGCACCTCTCGAAATTCCAGTTTACCATCCCCATCTGTATCAAATTGCTGCGAAATAAAAATGATAGAATGTCAGTGGTTAGCGGTTCTCACCCTAAATGAAGCCATCGCCGACTTTAGAAAAGTTGCTTTATTAGAAAGCACCTGATGAAATTGATGAGAACGAAGAAGGGGCGTCACACTCACTGCGTCAAGTTTAGTTTGAAAAGATTTTTGCTTATCAAAATCGAGAGTCGTTGGTGAGACAAGCGGAGGTGGCGGCGCTGAAGAACACCGTGTGGCGTTCCCTTGGGGTGGAAACTTATCATCTGGTTGATATGACTTGCGACGTTGCGCAAAGGGAGCGCTTCCAGAGGAAAAAGGTCGGAATTGTTGAACCGGTGGCGCAGGCAGCCGAGGCGGACCAAAATTGGGTCGTGGTGCTGGTGAGAAACGCTTTGGCGAAGGATTTGGTTGTAACTGGGGTTCTGGGGCACGTCTAGGATATTGGTTGTACTGTTGGAATTTCGGCGGAGGCCTTGGTGAAAATGACATGGTGGGACGAACAAGCGCGAAGCGGAACTGATAAATAAATCAATGAAGAAAAGGCGGTGGATAATGTTGTTCAGACAGAAAAAGGAAAAAGAGCCATTCTAAGATTTACATTTTTGAAGATCTAAGAAAACAAACATAGAAACCTTTAAGAGTTTAGCCGTTAAATTTTCATCTGTTTTGGGTCAGGGATTCTTCATATTGTTCCAGGTAATATTTGAAAGACCCATATGACCAAGATGCAACATTTATTTGTTGTCTGAGAAGGTGACAATGAGACGTTAGGCTGTTTCTTTTCGTGTAAGTTGCGCCAATCAAATCACTTTCAATCCTTTTCTCAGTTTGACGATCTTCAGTGAAGATGTTTGATGACAACCGTAAAATTGGCATAGGACTGTGTGCTTTGGGATCTCTACTAGCAGGAACAGGGGTTCTCTTTCTTTTTGATCGAATTTTACTTTCTCTTGGGAATGTAGGAATTCACCCGATACAAGAGTCATACCTTGCATTTGTGTTGACAGTTAGCCTTCTTGTTTGGCATCGGCTTTATCATCGGACCTTACGGTTTCGCTCGGTTTTTCCTTAAGAGAGAAAAAATGAAGGGATCGCTGTTTTATTTCAGTGGATTTGGTATTATTGTTTGGGGGTGGTCCATGATTGGTATGGGATTCACTATTGCTTTCAAGATCCATGTTGGTCTTCAGGCTTGTTACTTCAAATTTATGGGGTTTGGTTATTGTTCAATGCTCTACTTCCAAATGTTGTTGCTTCTATACGACTTACGCCGCTTGGGTTTATTTTTGACTTGCCTGGTTTGAAGCAGGTAATGCCATTCGTTCATTACTTCGAAACATCTCGTATTTTTAGCTGTCAAACTGGATTTATGACCAAAGAAGGCTGCCGCTATAAACAGCTAAGTTTACCAACCTATTGGTTCTTGGTGTCTGTATTGACTTGCTACCACCCCAAACCTACATAACATCAAAGCTGGACGCCTTTTTTGAAGACTAGCGCACTCCAAACAGAGGAGCCAGCCTCAGCCACTGGAACGTCGTATATAGATTTCTACAGCGCGACCAAAAATGCATTCGCTTGAAGGAGCACTTTACATTCCATAGAAACGGTTTGCGAGGATGTTTAGTAGATTTCCCAGTGCTCATTATTTTCCCGGTTACAAATATTAAATTTAAAAACAGAAAAGCACGTCAAAGGACAGTTTGCTGACCTTCAATTTCGAGCAAGTCTCAGTAGGTACACTCTATCTCGGAATTTGTCTAGCGCTTCAATGAAACTGTGAAGAACAATGTTACATCAGTAGAATAGACTTACTGTTATGCGTGTCTTGCATAAATTTCTTGAGTGTTTGTATCGCTGGTTCAAATAAACGGTGAAGTCTTCACTGGACAACCTGGATTCAATGAGAAGTGCAACCCAACTTCAGCGGCACATCTACAACCGTTTCAGTACCTCTGCTCCTACATCTCATCAATCTGCAGGTTCCAGTTCAAGATCAGTTCCCAGTGCTGAAGCGTTCTATGTTCGTCACTTGAGGATTCGTTCTCCTGAAGGTGTCAACCTCCACAATCAGATCAGTTCACTTCAAAGTCGTAGCGATGAGCGTGAGAAGAATGTTCTATTGGGAATAGGTTCAGGGGGTGCATCTCTTTTTGGACGCGTGGGTCCGGGTTGTCTCTTCAGTCTCAGAGAACGATGCGGACGCCAGGACTTCAGTCAATTTTCTAAACGATCATATTCCGATCATTCCAATTCCTTTCGAGATTTGCCTAACCGTCGCGGAAACAAACGGTTTTCAAGAACAGACAAGTTGCGCCGCCGAGATCGTCCGAAGCACCACGAGGCGCCCATTTCTCGTGAAGGTGTCGTCGAAGTTTGCGATGAAAGACCAGTTTTCCCATCACGAGACAAACAACATTCAGAAATTTCAAGATTGAAGCCTAGGCGGCAGGTTTCCACTCGTGAGCTGAAAACAGGCTCCGGAGTTGTTGTAACGCCATCCTGGAAAAAAACGCAAAATTAACGATAGAAAATGGCGCAACTCAGAATAACGCTTCCAAAGAATCCACCAAGTCGTCGAGCGACTTCATTTTTGTTTCTGGTGACTCCATGTTTCGCAGCTTCCAACTTTAATTTTTTTTTATCGCAGGGCTTTCGAACGTTTCCGGAGGCTCGTTCTTCGTGAAGCCAGAGAATGGAGCGAAACCCGCAGACGAAAACCGTGAAAGCAGTCCTTCGACATCACAAGCTCAAGTGTCGTCCAATTCGGTCAAAGACCTGAAACCATCCGAAATTGTTGAATTTTTGAATCAGCATATCGTGGGCCAGTTAGAAGCTAAAAAGGCTGTGGCTAATGCGCTAAGTCAGTCATTTTGAATGTGTGGAAGTTCTACCCGCTGGAGTCGTTATCTATGATGAGTTCCAAACTTATGATTCACTCAGGAAGTCGCTGGAGACGGCAACAATTAAGGAATGACGAGCTGAAAGATGATATTGCTCCAAAAAATATATTAATGATTGGACCAACGGGTGTGGGAAAAACAGAAATTGCAAGAAGAATGGCGAAAATATTGGATGCACCATTCATTAAGTGAGATGAAAGTTGTAATGGAGGAAATTTGACGTATCGCTGTAGGGTTGAAGCGACAAAGTACACTGAAGTTGGATTTCATGGTCGCGATGTGGATACTATAATCAAGTAAGGATTGGAGTGAAGTTTTGGGAAGACAGTTGAATCTTGCAGGGATCTTGTTGAACTTGCCGTTAGACGACAATACATCAGACTCGAAGCTGAGTTCTTTCCACAAGCTCAGAGATCAGCAGACGAACGAATTCTACAAGCTTTGACGGGTCAATTAACAGTCAGCTCTACTTGAGTGAACTGAGAAACTTTGGCTATTTCTTCAGATCGAGGCTGATGTTGAGATGTATGAAAGCTTGCGCTTGGGACGTTTGGACAATCAAGTTGTTTCCGTCGAAGTTCCCTATTCGATGACGGGAGGAGGGGGTTAGCGATACACCAGATAATCCATCCAATTGTTGTTCTGAGCAGGTCTCTCGTCTGATCTCCCAGATTTCTCTTCCGGAAACAACTCAACTGATTTCACTCCATTCACATCATCAGGCTCTCAATTCTGGAATCCTTCATCGGGAGGAAATGGCGGATGGAGAAGCAGCGCATTTGGCTCCTCGCGAAGTAAGAGTGGCAGAGATGGTGTCTCATCTCTATTCACACTTTTCTGAAGCACGAGAAAGGTTGGAGAAGCGTACGATATCTGTGAAGGAGGCCCGCGCTGTTTTAGCAAATGTCGAATTTGCTCGAATGATTGGGTCAGTTGCAAAGGTAGGCTTTGATTTTCTGTTGTGGATGTTATTCGCTGTGTTGTAGTCAAGGATTACTCAACAAGCAATCGAAGCAGTTGAACAAGAGGGAATCGTTTTTCTAGATGAAATTGACAAGATCTGTTCCAATAAGGTACAACGAAATGATCGAAGACAATTTGGCATCCGTTTGGCTTTCTAGTCGCATGCCTACAGCGGCCCCGATGCCTCAGCTGAGGGTGTTCAACGGGATCTTCTTCCCTTAATTGAAGGCACCAACGATCAATACGCGCTATGGTGAGAGATCATTGCCACACTCGAAGTCATTATTGTCACTTTCCTCAGGAAACGTTAAAACCGACCACATTCTTTTCATTGCCTCCGGTAAATTCTATCCTGGAGTCGTATTCAACGAATAGCTACACAATTGGCGAGCTCCCCTATGGTCTGTTTCTTCTTCAGGGGCGTTCCACAGCGTGAAGCCTTCCGACATGATGGCAGAATTGCAGGGACGCTTACCCGTTCGTGTTGAGCTGAAACCATTGACTGAAGGAGACTTTAGGAAAATCCTGACTGACACAAGGCACAATCTTCTGGAACAAAATATTGGTAGTTAATTTGTTCACCGTCGGACTTACTTTGCTTCTTCAGCTCTATTGGCAACAGAAGGGGTTACACTTCTTTTTGAACCTGCTGCCACCAACGAAATAGCCCGAGGTACGTGTCTGACTACTTCGACGATCAGTATGTTTTGTTGCATAGTTGCGTATGAGGTGAATTCGTTTGTGGAGAATATTGGGGCCTCGCCGGTTGGTAACAATTATTGAAAAGTAAGTTGGATGTTGAACAATCAACACTTCCGGTTTTTTTCGCAGAATTATGGAAGAAATTAGTTTTGTTGCTCCAGAAATGGAAACCGGATCTCTGTAAGTTTTGAGAGTTGAAAACTATAGATCTGGAAATTAGTCAATTCGGTCACTCCTGTTGCTTGGTTGTAGGGTCCGGATCACAGAAGACGTTGTTGGTCGTGCTGTCCATCCCATGACTCAGAACTCAGATTTGCACAAGTTTATATTGTAAACTGTTGGTAAAGTTTAAAATCTGTTTCTTCATAATTCTTTTTATCCAAGACCAACAGCATACTTTCTAAAATGGGGAGAAGCAGCCCTCACTCCCTTCAATATCTATGACTACTATCAAGAACAGCTAGGTGCTTGTGTGCGTTCCTTAATCGCTATCCATATGACTTTATGAGAGTGAACTGATTCATCACGGCATCGTGTTTGAGGGATGAACAAGTGACGATCTGGTGTTGCAGCTTCTGGAGGACTTCACATCAAAGAGAGAAACAATGATTTGGACGAAACTGAAGGTGTGGAAATGCCGACGTGATTGTAGGAAGCAGGGGCTCGCGAGTTACAAAGGAGTTGGGATAAGGACTGATCAGGGTACGAGGGGGATTCTGAAAGTAGCTGGAAAGGGAAGGCTATTTCCCCATTTAAGAAGGACTGCTTCGAAACAGGTAAAAGGAGGATTTTCTATCCGTCTTTGTATCTCAATGAAAAACTATCCCAAAATAAAACTGATCTTCTTATAAACTGCGTGGCACAATTTCTGCGAGATGTCCACATCAACTCTTATGAGGAACTGAAAAAAGCGTATTTGAATTCTGTGACCATCATTTTTTCAAGCAGGCCTCGGGGTCGCCTGAATCAGAAATGCGAGGGACACGTTTTTGGTGGCCAGTCACACATTTGTGCTGAACGTTTGGCGACTGAGGAATCGAATCAATCAATTATTAGAAGGTCCCGAATTCGTGCTGCTTGATCACACCAGACCTGTGCCTGCATGCAACTACAACGAACTTATTCAGAACGACGATGAACGTGAGAAAGAGAAGCCCCAAATTTTCACAACCAGAATCTAAATCTGGAATTTGCTCATTGGTGATCAAAACTGGCGCTGCGCTTCTGCCGGTCGCGCAACTTGAAGGTGCGGTTGTCCATCACTTCGACATTAATTCCTTTTTTCTCAGCAAGTTCCATTTTCGGCACGTTGGGACCAAAATTTCCAGGAAACTCTTGAGGTCCTCGCAAATGCAAAAAAATGCAAGAAAACGTACAAAAGGGATCCAAGGAAAGCTCTCTCGTCGGCCAACGCTGCCTTCTGTCTGAAGCTCTTCCGTCAAGTATCGGAAGAATGCACCGAAAAACTCAAATGTCTTCTTCTCCCCTCTGAGTGTCCAAACTGCAATGGGGATGGTGCTGCTCGGATCCCGCCGCTCGACAAATGCAAATATGAAGAAAGCATTGTGTCTCAAGGAGTTCGCAGATGATGAACAACTACATGGCTCGATGAAGGCAACTTCTGACTTCCCTGAAGCAGTTGAAAACAGTCCATCTGGCTAATAGGCTGTATGTTGATAAAGGGTTTCGTCTTTTGAAAATTTCAAGAAGAAGTGCCTTGACAACTACTTTGCTGAGGCTGTTTCAACTGATTTCAGGTAAGTGACTCAATACTCGAGATTTGCAGATGTTTCCTCTGCAGAAAGCCAGCTGAATGCGTAAAGATCAAAACTACACATATGGTGAAGAGCGTAACAGCCGGCAAAATAGACAAACTTATCACCAAAGAGGATCTTCTTGGACCTCTGGTGCTTCTAAATGCCATTCATTTCAAAGGAAAGTGGATGGAGCAGTTCGATCCAAAACGTACGGAGGACGCTGAATTTCATATTGGGAAAACGAAAAAAGTGTTAAAGTGCCCCTGATGTATGGGAAGATGGTTGTTGATTACATGGAAGATCAGGGCTTCCGAGCCATTCGCTTACCTTACAAGGGCTTACCTCACAAGGATGACAACTTATGCATGACCATTGTGCTTCCTGACAACTCTGTCCAACAATTATCGGAAGGCTTGACGCCTGAACGGTTGAAGGATGTGCAACGGAAAATGGTGAATCAGGAGGTTGAGGTTTATATTCCGCGCTTCCAGATCGAACATAAAGTCAATTTGAAGAAGGAGCTTTCTGCACTTGGCATGAAAACCGCATTCTGCTGCGAGGCTGATTTCTCGGGCATGTCCCCGTCAGGGACATTTATCTCCAATGTAATTCATCAAGCAAAAATTGAAGTCAATGAGGAAGGAACTGAAGCAGCAGCGGCTACAGCTGTGCAAATGACGCGCTGCTGTTATCCCACCCCAGGAAAACAATATTCCGAGCCGACCATCCATTTTTGTTCTTCATCCAGAATGATAGAAGCAAAGAGATCCTTTTCTTTGGAAGTCTCATCAATCCAGCAAAAGGAAAATGAAATCTGTCTGCACGTTGTTTTGATAAATACTGGTGAGCTTGTACTCCTTCCATGTTTTGATTGCCACCAGTGATCCAACGTTTGTTTTCACTTGCCTTGTTTGTCTTTTTTTTCCGCTCGTTCGCTTGCTTTTTTTTCAAGCCTAAAGAATGAATTCCGGTAGTTGCTGTCGGCATATTTCACATACCGAGAAAGTTGTCTTCCACCTGAGCCCCAGTTGACGCGTGAAAGCAACGAATTGATAGGCAGCAAGTCTGTAATCGAAGTACTGCATGGAAAATCAGCTCCAACTTCCTCGAAGAAGTTGTCTTCTCAATATTTAACAATCTGATACAAAGTCAGAACGTTGGTGAATGGAGGCGTGAGCTGATGGATTTTATACTGATCTGATGGGCAGCAAAGTCTGTAATCGAAGTACTGCATGGAAAATCAGCTCCAACTTCCTCGAAGGAAGTTGTCTTCTATTTCAGCCCCAAGATTTAACCAATCTGACACAAAAGTCAGAACGTTGGTGAATGGAGGCGTGAGCTGATGGATTTTATACTGATCTGATGGGCAGCAAGTCTGTAATCGAAGTACTGCATGGAAAATCAGCTCCAACTTCCTGTCTTCTATTTCAGCCCCAAGATTTAACAATCTGACACAAAGTCAGAACGTTGGTAAGTGGAGGCGTGAGCTGACGGATTTTGTACTGACGGATTTTGTACTGATATGATGGGCAGCAAGTCTGTAATCGAAGTACTCGCATGGAAAATCAGCTTCAACCTCCTCGAAGGAAGTTGTCTTCTATTTCAGCCTCAATATTTAACAATCTGACACAAAGTCAGAACGTTGGTAAATAGAGGCGTGAGCTGACCGGATTTTATACTGATCTGATGGGCAGCAAGGTCTGTAATCGAAGTACTGCATGGAAAATCAGCTTCAACCTTCCTCGAGGAAGTTGTCTTCTATTTCAGCCTCAATATTTAACAATCTGACACAAAGTCAGAACGTTGGTGAGTGGAGGGCGTGAGCTGATGGATTTTATACTGATCTGATGGGCAGCAAGTCTGTAATCGAAGTACTGCATGGGAAATCAGCTCCAACTTCCTCGAAGGAAGTTGTCTTCTCAATATTTAACAATCTGATACAAAGTCAGAACGTTGGTGAATGGAGGCGTGAGCTGATGGATTTTATACTGATCTGATGGGCACGCAAGTCTGTAATCGAAGTACTGCATGGAAATCAGCTCCAACTTCCCTCGAAGGAAGTTGTTCTTCTATTTCAGCCCCAAGATTTAACAATCTGACACATAAGTCAGAACGTTGGTGAATGGAGGCGTGAGCTGATGGATTTTATACTGATCTGATGGGCAGCAAGTCTGTAATCGAAGTACTGCATTGGAAAATCAGCTCCAACTTCCTCGAAGGAAGTTGTCTTCTATTTCAGCCCCAAGATTTAACAATCTGACACAAAGTCAGAACGTTGGTGAATGGAGGCGTGAGCTGATGGATTTTATACTGATCTGATGGGCAGCAAGTCTGTAATCGAAGTACTGCATGGAAAATCAGCTCCAACTTCCTGTCTTCTATTTCAGCCCCCAAGATTTAACAATCTGACACAAAGTCAGAACGTTGGTAAGTGGAGGCGTGTAGCTGACGGATTTTGTACTGACGGATTTTTGTACTGATATGATGGGCAGCAAGTCTGTAATCGAAGTACTGCATGGAAAATCAGCTTCAACCTCCTCGAAGGAAGTTGTCTTCTATTTCAGCCTCAATATTTAACAATCTGACACAAAGTCAGAACGTTGGTAAATAGAGGCGTGAGCTGACGGATTTTATACTGATCTGATGGGCAGCAAGTCTGTAATCGAAGTACTGCATGGAAAATCAGCTTCAACCTCCTCGAGGAAGTTGTCTTCTTATTTCAGCCTCAATATTTAACAATCTGACACAAAGTCAGAACGTTGGTGAGTGGAGGCGTGAGCTGATGGATTTTATACTGATCTGATGGGCAGCAAGTCTGTAATCGAAGTACTGCATGGAAAATCAGCTCCAACTTCCTCGAAGGAAGTTGTCTTCTCAATATTTAACAATCTGAT
>NW_026578718.1:0-24200 GCF_029603195.1 Condylostylus longicornis
GGCTATTTTATTGAGGAGTCTCCGACGTCTCAGCCATCTGTTTCCTTGAACAGCAAGACTGGACGCAATATTGGAAGTATGCAATTCTATTTTTTTATTAATTTCTATTTAATTCTTCTCAGATTATCCCACCGCTATAATTCCAATTGGGGCCTCAATTCACGTTGCATGGCCAGGTGCAATTATCTCGCTTGGTCCTGGCGACGTTCTTCTAATACGCTCAGAAGATTCAAATACACAAACATTCAAAATTTCGTCGTTGGATGACTTTGAAATTGCTCCCGATGTGACCCGCAAGTTAATGAAACCAGGGAGTTTTTTTTGGGTTCTTGATAATTATGATTAAATTCTGATTCGTGATCGAAAATTGATTAAACCGCGAGTTTTGTTTGGGTTCTTGATTCGTGATCCATACTTCACAAAACCTCTTGAATGCGTCTTAATAGGAATTGTATGTTTCTTTGTTTTTTTCATTTTGACTTCAAGTGTATGTTTGTTTTTTTCATTTTGACTTCAAGTGTATGTTTGTTTTTTTCATTTTGACTTCAAGTGAGCTCAAAAAATCGCTTCACACAAAAGACTGCAAACGCCATATATCGCCTTCATTGGGCTTCATTAAGGGCGTCACGAAACTCCTTTGATCGCCTCTCATACCGCTTGCGGATTTCTTCAGGCAGAGCTTGAGATTCTCCGACTAGAAAAACGGAGATGAAACCAAGAATCGCAATAATGTTGAGAAGCTTCATTGCTGGATTTGAATGAGAAGAAGAAGAAGAATAAGAATGAATTTGTGTGTTGGATGAGATTAATCGATCATTTTTTTGCATGAGTCTCACTAAGCGCGTCTCCTGCGGTTGATCGATTTTTATTGGGACTTATTGTTTGAGATCAGAGTGCTTGTTCAGACGCTGTAGTCATCAATTCTGGTCGTTCAAGCACCATGAAGTCAATTATTGCAATCAGATATGATTAAGAGTTCAGAATTGGGAATGATCTGATGTTAACGATGATGAAACAAGAAATCCAATAGCAAAAAACGACAAACTGTGTGATTGATCAGAACTGCCCTGGAATGGCGCAAGACAGAATTGTCAGTTTTTCATCCAATTGCTTGAATTTTCAAATGGCGAAATAGTTGGACGCCCAGGTTTCAATCATAAAAGACGTACTTCCCTCCATAACACACATTGTAGCTAATTATGTTGCAAATCTGTTTTCCTTGAAGGTATATCCACTGGAGATGGTTTGCATTTCAGCACACTTATTTGCACCACAAATAAAAGCTGCATTTTCGTGAGGACAGAGGCCAAAAGAGCTTGGGAACACAATGTGAGTTTACAGATAATATCATTCTCTTGCAATAACCCCCCCTTTTCGGAAAATCGTGGGAATTCAACTCCGAATCCGGTGCAACTCCGTGAAAGTAAAATGGTGCAAAATCAGGCACTTATTCATGGGTCATTCAGACCTTCGTAGTTCCTCTCGATCATCCGACCTTCCACCAGCTGACCCGCCGAGGAATGGAGGTCACCACCACGGTGACCTTGACCTTCGTCATCCGCAAGTATAAGAAAGCAATTAAAATGTAATGATTTACATTAGAGAGGTGGTTAGGTACCAGTAATAAAATCTTTTTGAATGATTTGACGTCACTTCTTTGCACGCCGTGGGGTTCCTTACAGATTGCCGGTCTCCGAAGTTCCTTGGAGTCAACACCATTCAAATAATCGACTTTGACCACGCTGTAGTGGCTCCATCACCATAAGTTGAAAGAGATGACGAACACCCCGTGAGCATTCAACGCGCAGATGGAATACTTTTGCACTCCTGAGCTCAGCGTGTTCAAATATTTCGAGTCTCTGCGTCTATGAGAACAGCATCGAAGTGGAAGCTCAAGGAATGCAATACACCAGAGAGAACAGCCGTTGTTGGAAAACGGAAGAGTATCTATAATTGGAGACGTTTGAATTCAATCTCCATACAGAGTGGTTGCGATATATTGACGTGCAAGGCTTGGATTTGAAGGAACCCCTCAATTTATTCTGCCGTGATGAAACAGCATCTAATGGGGGATAGAAACGAACGAGATGAATGGTTTTACTATCATTAGTTCTGTTTATTACATTAAATATTTTTATAACACGCATTTTTGTCTTCGAGACTCAGAAATGTTGGTCCACGAGCGGGGAGTGGGACACGAATTTGCGTACCGGTTCGTTGGATATTCATTAGTTCTTTCTGATGAATTATTATCCAGAAATTCATATTCACAAAACCACACTTACTGATTGGTATCCAAAAATTTACATAGCGCCCAAGCCTGGCGAAGAATTGGTCGATCCTAAAAAGCGCCTTGAACCCGGTTGTGCCAATAAGTGCAAGTTCTGGACCGCTGAGTATCTCGTAAGCTCCAACTTGCTTTTGTATTTATTAAATGAAATTCTGTAGGCCTGTGTAGATCGTTACAGGGTTCAGCCCGACAAAACCGGCGACTGTGAGCCCCAATACGGAGGCTATTGTCGCTGTGTTGATCGTTGCGTAAGTTGAGAACGATGGAATGAGTTCGAGATTCTCTCCTTCAGGTTGCCAAAGATCTGTTCAAATTTCTCAAATAGCGCAAGTGTTTCTTTTTGATTTTTCTCTGAATGGCTTCGTGAGTGATCCGTGCAATAAATCTAACAATGAATGGTTCGGAACTTCTAACTGAAAGAAAAACACCGGTCCAGGAAAGTAATCCTCAAATTTAACAAAATTCGCCGAGGTGCTTCTTAAACTCATGAGCAACATCCAAAGGTCGGGGAATCGATGACTTCGAAACCAGAGTCTGACTCAACGCGAATTCCACGAAGTCTATCAGTTGATTCAACTAATCGTCCCAATCCTCAATCATTAAGATGTATCAGATCAAGCTGCTCTTTAACACGATCGGACTCAAAAATCCCTTCTTGTCCAAAACGCAACGCATCAAGTGATGTCTCGTATGAGCGACGCCCCAGTCGGCCTCATCAGAAGAGTCTCAAATTCCAAGAAGGTCATTCGAGGAGTCCCAAATTACGAAAAGGTCACTCGAGGAGTCCCAAATTTCAACGGGGTCATTCGAGGAACAGCTCAGCTCGTCGCGTTATGTCTCGACCTCCTGTCGTGAAAAATTCCCCGTCGCTGCGCGAAAGGATTTCCCCGAAGGCGGCATCCCTGTCGCGCCAGACATCAAACGCGAACATGGTGCTCTGTGTTGCGGGGAGAAGGATAAAAAATCCAGCAGTTTGGGACTCAAAGCTGAACCGGTGTCTCTCCAAATCATCAACATTGAGAAGCGTGGAATCATTTAAGACAATTCCTGATTTAGATCGTTTCGTCAGTTGCGTCAATTCAGCGATGATGCCGGAGAAAGAAGACTGTTCATCAAACCATGAATCAAATGAAAAAAACGAAGAACCTTCAAAGAAACAAATAAATCGAGAACCAAGCGATTCGGGGGGGGAGTGGAATTGCACGGCCTCGTCGCTTGAGAAAGATGACCCGACGCGTTTCTATTCTTAGTGAGAGAGATGCACAAACTTCTCGATCACCAATCTGCCATTCAAAGTCCTCACCGAATCTCGCGTGCCGTTTTCCGTCGAATTTCCGGAGACGCACATCGATTGCGGGGGATGTTTTACGGGGGGTCAATCTTTCTGCTCGTGCGCGAAGTCCTTCGATTTCCCCATTAGGACGCGTTGTTCGACCTGTCGTGGCGCTTAACAAAAGGACGAAAGGAGGATCTCCGAGCAATCACGTTCCATTATCGTATGCTGTTATGCCGTCAAGTAAATGGGCGTTGCGAAAACGAAAAACGATGCTTGTTGTGGACGATCAGCAGTTTGATGATGAACTGATCGATGAAAACATCAAACATTCTGGAGAGCATCGAGCCATCAGTCCGTCTTCTGTAGAACCTGATCATTATGTAGACCCACACCCATCTGGATTGGTTCACGTAGATCAAAAATTAGAGTTTCCCCCATTGACACCCTCATCAATGCATCGATTGGATGTTACAGGAAGAGCTTCACTTCCTGAACCTTCGACAGTAACAAACTTGTCCCATACAACTCCAAAAATCTTGACAGCCACCAAATCAACGGAAACGTCTTTGGGACAACTAACTGCGATTCCGCCCCACGCACTCGTTGAATCTGTTCCTAACATGGGAATCGAAATGCATGAATCAGTTTCCCCAATTGACGGAAGTACTCACACATCCTGTTGGGTGCTGAAAGGACTCCAATATCCATGGACTGCTAAATCCCTGGGACTCATTTCGTCATCGAGTGCCGCAATCATCCAGGAGAATCGCGACGAGTCTGCAGTAACATACATATCCCTGCCAATGAGAAAGAAGGGGAGACACATGTCGCTCGAAACTAGATCCGAATCAATGTGTCGATCCGAAACAGAAAAACAGGAGTCCCAAAATAAAACAGAAATTGAAGCCACGCATGAAAAACAACAAGTTGATGAATTTCGAGATGGTTCGAATAAAGAGAACGACAGAAATTTCAGTCGACGACAATCATGTTTGGCGTCATTGACAACCACAACGACGACATCGAACCCCTCCAACACCGCGACACGAAAAAGTGTTGGATTTCTTAACACTCCTCCACTCCGTTCACTCAAAACTTCGGCCGTTTCTAAATTCTTTCCATCAATTTCAGACACTAACTCACTCGACGGGGGATCAACCACACCAATTTGTGTATACCGATTGAGCCCTAATGCGGTCACAACAACGTTACTCGCCGGAACCAAGTCGCTTGCAGTTGCCACAGCTGCTGGTGTAAGTGCTGAGTGTTGAGTCAACTCTCATTTTTTATTCTTCTCAGTGTCAGTATCTTGAATTTGAAAATCTTCCATCTCCCCCTTATGGAGTTTCAAAACGCGCTTTAATCAAGTCTGTGACTGACGGACTAGCAACCACTGAAGAAGAATGGAAGCTTCAGTTTGACAGTCTGACTCGAATTCAATGCCTTGCAAAGCATGCGCCTCGATTTTTGCATCAAGCTTTATTGTACGTCCTTTTCTAGCTTAATAAAACCTCTTGATTTGACGTGTTGATTAGAGGTGATGTGATGGATTCAATATTAAAAGCTTGTAGTAGTCTCCGTTCTGGAGTTTCAAAAAATGGAATTCTCACAGTTACTACGATAGCTCGATGTCTTCCTGGTGGATTGGATAAATGGATCGATACGATGGTTAGTTCTAAAACGAAATTGCAGGAATTATCGTGTTTGCAGATTCCGCCGCTGTTGGGTAAAGCGTCAGCAAGTGGACAAAAATTTGTCGCAGATTCGGCGATGAAAGCGCTTGAGGTTCTTTGTTCGGGGCGGAACGCGACTTTCAAAGCGCTTGAGGCGCTGTGTTCTGTGGGGAAAGACCATAGGAATGCTCAAGGTGAGAGCGCGACGAAAAGCCCCAGACCTTCATGAGTGTTGCAGTGAATGGAAAGAAGTCTCAGCTGATGAAACTTTGCCTGAAGGATATTTTGGAGACGAGAAATGAAACAGCAGATGGTTTCGATGCACTACTCTTCAGGACCGTAGGGAATACAGAAAATGTTGATGAAGCGGAGCGTCTGTGCAATCTGAACTTCTACAAGTGGCACGACTTTTCTTCTGATAGCGGACCCGACAATGAAGGTTCCAGTGCGGTGCTTCAAGCAGGAAGGGTTCTATTCAAACATCTTCTGGTTCTATTCGATGACAGACTTATTGCTACGAAAAGGAACGTCAAAGAAATTATGAGCATGTTGGTTGAGGGGTTCACATCGCATTGGGAGCGAGGACTGGACAAAGAAGCACTCAGAGCAACAATTGCAGACAAAGAAAATCTGGAATTTCTTGAGTCAGCGAGGAGTAGTGAGATTGGAATTGGACAAAGAAAAGCTGAAACAGAAGGCACCCAAAGTGATCTCCATTCCATGATTAGCCTGTGGGCCGCAAGTCATTTCGAAGAAGAACGGTTGAAGGCCAGAATTTCAAAAGAAATCAAATCGATCTTAACACAAGCGAAGCCCAGACAGACGCCTCGCCAAGCAAATACGACAAGGCCCATTCGTCAAGAAACACGTGCTTTATGAAATTTTTCTGCATTCCCTTTTTCAGAGTTTTTGAAAATAAATATTCCTAGCAGATTAGCCGAGACGTCAGCCACTTGTTGCCCCAATAAGCAGATCTGTGCAAACTAGTCACTAGGCCAGTTAAAAAAATACCGAGAAACCAAGCTATCCAACTAGCCGCCCAGAAATGAAATCCAGGTTTAAGCCCGTTTGTTATGACAGCGTGTTTCAGCTGTTTTTATAACTCCTTTCAACGGCCTGTCTGTTTTTTTGTTTGATTCCTGTTTGACCGCTTGATCGCTAGTGGCTCATTACACCCTTCATTTATTATTCTCTTTTCGCCTTTTCCGCATCGGAGCGCCATTTCCTTCTAGCTCTTCTCTGCTCACATGAAATTCGGAAAATCTATCCGCGCGGAGGCTCGCAACAATCGCGGCCTTTCGTTCATCAACTTTAAATACTTGAAGCGAATATTGAAGCGATGCGGCGGAGCCATACGAGCAGGGTAGGCTCGCCTCATAGCTGGCCGCCTTCTTCAATTTTTAACCGTTTCTTTCTTCAGCTCGTTGGAAGTTGCAAGGGAGGAGGATCGCCAATTTTGTGCAATCTTGGAATCAGAACTCCGCAAAGTGGGAGATACGTATTGGAAAGAACTCCATCAGATTTCCAATTTGCAAGCTTTGATCACCCAGAAGCTCCCCTTTCTGGATATTCAGCCAGATCCGGCGACCTACACTCGTATGGGGTTCGAGCAACTCCAGTCTCATCTTCAAGTGAGAACCAATTTAGTGGAAGCATCTGAATGTTGATTGTTTCAGTCTCTCGGCGGATTGGACGAGGTTCCCTCATGCGGTGATTGTACAACATCGAGTGTGAAGACTTCAGCTGCATTATGTGAATTTTGTGTCAATTTGGGGAAGATTTCAGCACGATGCAAGAGACTTCGCCGATGCGTTCTATGGAATGCAGTTGCGGTCGTGAAGATTTTAAAGAAACGGTTCGTTGTTCTTCTTTTGTTCAATTCAAATGTGCTTATTCCATAGAGAGAAGCACACAACTGCATGCGGATCCCAATCTCTTGAATGGCAATCCGGACGTGAAACTTCCGTTCAGGTTCTTGCCCGTCAGGATTGGTATTGTTGCGATGATCTCTCACGCATAGTAAGTACTTCAAAGCCTAATTTTGAATTTGAATTTTCAATTTTTCAGGTCTCTATTATCGAAACAACAACTGATGAGCTAATGCAAAGATTGACATCGACGCCACCAAATCGAGATCAGTACCAATGCCCTATTTGTCTTGAAGTTGTTGTTGACCCTGTTTGCCTTCGAACGTGCGGCCACAGATTTTGTTGGGCGTGTCTTTGTATGGCGTATTGCGAAAAACCCGAGGGGACGCTCGAGCGTTGTCCCTGCTGCCGTGCGGCCTTTCCTCTCGACCCAGAAGCGTTTGAGGTGGATGGGATTCTGAGCCGGTTCTTGAGAGATTTCTTTCCGGAAGACCAATCAGTCCGCGAGCAGGAGCAGAAGGAGAATCTCCGTCAGCGTCTTGAAGTGGTCCAAAGGCAGCAAGAAGAAAAGCAGCTTTGCGAAGAACAAGAAGAAAAGATTGATGACGATTCAGACAATCTTCATTGCTGCCCAGATTGCGTGGTTGGAGACGAAACAGAAACAAAATGTGCAACAATGTGTTCCATGTTGGCAAAGCTTTCATCTACATCAACTTTGAATGGCCCCTTAATTCGGAGTGCCACAAAATGGTTGACGCAAGAGGAAGCCAAGAAGCGTGGATGCCGTCATGAACTCTACGTTAAACAAGGCAAACCTTCCGATGTGGATCGTCTGGCATTCACAAATCCAGGAACACCAACTCTATCACCATCGCCTCGATCAGCTTTCAATGGAATTCCTCAACTCACTGTTTCGTATGCGCCTCGCTCGGAGTCGATTTCTTCAACAGCGTCTTGTGGTTCATTTGCGTCGATTTCTTCAACAAGTCTAACGCATCGAAAGACTTCTTATGAATCAGATGCAACGATTGTTGATTCTATTGTCTCGTCTTTATTCGATTCTCCTCCTCAATTGTCTGAATCAACTCCTCCGATGTTTGTTATCAACTCCCCTAAGACAGAGTCGATTGAGTTGTTAACATCAAAGACCAGTGGAACGATAGTTGACGATTTTTTGGTTGATTGTCTGCTTCCACCAGTCGTCGGAAACGATGGAGGATCCCACAACTCTTGGCTCATTGATGACATTCAATCTACAACAGATCAACTTTATTATGAAGCTATTGATGAGGATGATGATCGAATTGAAGAAGAATATCTTTCCCAATTATACGATAAATCCGACAACACCAGGGCAACTTTGAACGGTGCTCCTGCTCTTTCTCTCCAAGTTTTGTAAATCCATCTTATTTATTTGAAGACGATTTCAACGTCATGTTATTTTCGTTATTCGTGCGTCGTGAATTCGTTTAACAGTGCCAAAGTTTCTGTTAGACTCTATTCTAACCACTGAACCGTCGAACGAACTGTTATCCAGTGCACGTCGGATGGTCGACAAAAATGAAGCACCCCATAGCCATATGGAGCGACCGTCGAAGGCACGGGCTGCCAAGTCGCTGGGCGCATTGCTCCAAGGAATTCTCTCTCCTGGATTTACTTCGCCTGGATTACAAAATGATGAGGAGACATCGTGCGAACCAACCACTGAAGATTCTAATCGAAAGGAACTCAGACCGCGCTGTTATCTAACGCCACCACAACAGGAGAGACTCCGTTCAGAAGAGACGGAACCTCATTTGGGACGGAGTGGAAAAAGTCGTATCCTTGTCCATCCAATTCAGAACAATGAGGCATTGAGTGGATTAGCGACACTCAGCGGAGTCAAACATTTACGAAAGCCACGATTGAATGAAGACGTTGGAAGCGTCGCTGATTATTTGATTCGTGAGAGAGAAACAGGGAAGCTCTTCACAGTTCGAGCTGCTTGGGTGTTTGACGGACATGGTCCCAAAACGATCAGTAAAATTTCGTCACCTGGAAGTTTAATATCGCGAACAGCAACCAAAACTCATCAGTTTTTTATGGCTTCATATTTGGAGAAAATTCTTGAAGCGCCGACTCTTCCGATCGATCATGAAAACTTCAACACGACAAGCAGACAAGCAATTTTTAGCGAGACGTTCAACGAAACCCAAAATGCTGTTAGAACAATTCTCCCTCGTGCTGTATTTCAGTTCGCTGGGTCAACAGCTACATCTCTTCTCTCAATCGAATCTGATAATCCGAGCGATCCCATTGACGTGCTTTGCTGCAATCTTGGGGATTCTCGTGCCATTGCAATCACATTTCGCAAAGACCCACTTCCTTCTCAAATTCGATTTCAAACTCCAATTTCATACAAATTTTCACCGGAAATTATTTCGCAATTAACTGCTGATGAGAATATTAAACGAGACAGTGCAAAAAAACGCTTCATTAATCAATGTCTTCGCGATCATCGAGTTGCCAGGATTCATCCAAATGCGCTTAGAGATCGCCGACCATTAACTTGTGTGATGGTGCCAACAGGCCCCTCTTCATTCAATATGAAACAATTTGAACCATTTAAATCGCTAGACGAAGTTCAAGACGCAATGGGACACGCGCGGCGCACTCTTCCGCCAAACGAAAACGTCACCGTCTACGCGCTTCGAGAGCCTTATGTGTGGCGCGTCGATGCGCGTGGGCCTCGACAGTCGGCTGGATTGCAACTGACAGGAAGGTACGTTCCCTTGATCATTCGTATTCATCGGTTCATCATTCAGTATCGGAGATTCTCATCTGGCGAAAGTAAAACGAACCCGCAGTTCAGCCAGCGATGTGCGCGTCATACGTTTAAAACGAGACTCAAGAAGGTACGCCACAGTCACCAGCCCCTTCATCGACTGTCTTCGCTTTAGGTTCACGGTTCTAGTGTGTGCCTCTGATGGACTGTGGGACGCTGTGGATCGATTGCCGTCAAGATCGGCATCACTTGCTCAAATAATCGCCGATCGCTTGTTTTGTCTCGCAAACTCAAGTGAAGCGGCCCAACGGCTGTCTGATCATTTAGTGCGCTGGGCGGCGTTATCACAGCGGGATGACGTCACAGTTTCGCTGCTTCTTTACCCTTCTATGGCTGTACAACGATGATGGACTCTTTTTTTAGCTTTTTGTTGTCATTTTTTCTATCTAGTTATTCAAAAGACGCATGAGATTCTCCTGATGATCCTGATCGGATCAATATGTTTGTTCTTCATATCAACAAAAAGCCTTACTTGGTTGTGTGCACCAATTGCATTGGGGTTTCTATTGGTGCGACGTTGTTGTTTGCATCAATCTGGGTAACCAAGCTTTGGTGAATAATACCAATGAATGAAAGTAGTACTACAAACTTTGTTGTCGTCGAGACTGCATGTTGACGGTTTCCAATTGCGTTCATCTGCTTGAGTATCCATGGAATCCCCATCCATCATCCAGACTTCCAATCAGTTATGGTGTTGAGTGAAGAGTTGCATCCGCCGAGATCTATGGAGAAGAAACACACTTTTCTTCAAAAGATTGCGGATGTAAAAATGGAGCGTCTCTGCAACGTCTCAGATGTCCAATTGTGTTCCTGTATTGTTCTTTCCCTGATTCACTCCCAATTCGTTTAGCTGTTCAAGATGTTCTTCATATAATGCGTTGAGCAAAAATAGAAAGAAAGTTAAAACTATTTTGCAAAACAAGAAGAGAGAAAGGTTTCTTTCTAGAATTCCAATCATCGGAAAGATCTTTTCGTCATCAGCTTCTCTTGTTGTCGGAATCCGGTTGGAAATTAGGAGGCGCGAAGGTCAATGACATGATTTTCTTGTTGAAACTGTGTTGCATAAAAGGTCAAGTTCAATGTTTGATTGGAGTTGCATGTAGAGAATCTATCTTCTGTTACGCACATACGACATTTGTCATACACGAATGGCAATTCAATGAAGCATATTACTTTGAAGTCCCCAGTGTTGAACGAACACCGTACAGAAACTGAATAAGGTAACGAAATAATAATTAAATTTTACAGCAACTCTCGCATGGTCATACATCATCGAGATTGATCCGACGTGCCCCCAAGAGGACGTCTTCAGGAGTGGGGCAATCTGCAGGTCTCCGCCTGTTCCAAATCAACTGAAAGAAAGCGGCAGCAAGTCCCCTGGCCGATGCTGGATCTTCAACCAAGCACAAAGGGAATAAATGGGAGACCGACGTCATCATTCGACAAAATTGAGACATCTCTGACGCACGTGTGTACTGGCCATTGACGAGGGTATCAGGAACCCAACCGTTGTGTCGACGTTCTTGAGGTGGACAATCGATTGCTACTCCCCGACG
Organism: Condylostylus longicornis; assembly: GCF_029603195.1. NCBI lineage: Eukaryota > Metazoa > Arthropoda > Insecta > Diptera > Dolichopodidae > Condylostylus > Condylostylus longicornis. Next base: position 11,488 of record NW_026578718.1, read on the forward strand.
GCAAAACTCAAAATCGATAAGCGTGAACCGAACCAAACCGTCACGAGAGAATTTTCTGACATTTACCCATCGAACATCTGTATGAAGAATCTCATTTTGGTGGAGACAGCGGATGCATTCAGCAACGTCAATTGCAGCTTGAACAGCTTCACGAGTAGTCACTGGGACACCGGGGTATGCCACATCATCCATTACAGCGATGCTATCACGTCGTTGTATTGGAAGTTTTGCTTCTCCGACTCCATTGAAGATACTGTTATGATAATAATGAGACCAACTCTGATTCAGAAGTAACTCCCGAACATTTTGGGAATCTGCTGCGATCTGATAAACTCTCTTAACGGCATCAATGTCTGGAATAAAGCTTCCTTCAGTACCACTTTGTGCGGTTACCTTGTAAAATAGACGGGTGCTCCCAATGACGCGCTTAATGATTCGTTTAAAAGATGCATGGCCGCAATCGAACCCAGCGTATTCATACGAACGTGGGACCAACCGATGAAATATGAAACGAGATAAATTGACAATCACTCGGCAGTAGTCTTTAAGTCCATCGTCGGTATCAATTCTAAAAGTTCCAAGGTCAAGTGCAGGGGCGTCTCGGTTGTTGTTGGGATGATGAAGACAGAATCGCACATGACTTTCAGTTGCTTTGCAGCTAAGGAATGTGTGGTGCACACGTTCGCGATAATAATTGATTTGATCTTCTGTCTTTTCCAACTGCTTCTCATGGAGCTTGTCTTCTCTCAAGAGGACTACGTATCCAGAAAGAAACAGGGAATAATCCGGACGATTTCTGCTCCCCGCTACAGTAAAAAAAATTACGAAATGACAAGAGACGGCGAAAATGACTGCAAGCTTACGAAGCTTCATTCCAATGTTGGTCAAACTTTATTCCCAAGAGTCCCAGTAACGATGTAATTGGACGATGCACAAGGACATCAAAATAGCCAGTTAATGATTCTTCAGCAGTTGTAGTTGGGTACGGGTAATCTCTGTTTAATATTGTATGAAAAGTCATCGATAAATCTACTTCACCAGAACGCTCCCAAAACGTCTCGTTAAAATGCGATTCCGATTCCAGCAATGGGAGTGGCACAGCAAGAGGCTGTAGTAGTGAAAGTTGATTTGGCATCTCTAAATCAAAATCCTCTCTCAGTAATCTTTCTGCTGTTGTTGCAGAAATGTCCACGGATTTCGACAGTTCGGAGTGTAAGCGAGGATGGAGGTCTATCAGTGCGTCGTTCGCCGGCAACTATAGCCACTGGCGTTTAAGACTGTCGGGGGCTGTGCTTCAGAAGAGTTTGTTGAAGTTGTTGTTGCATTTGGCTTCAGAGCGAAGTTAAACAGTCACAGGTGTGTTGATTATTTTTAAAGACGTCGGAGATGTACGGTAAACAGTCCCATATCTCCTGTGTCCCAAAACTTATGTACTCAGAACCACTCTTCTTAACAGTCTAACATTTTTGGCTCATCACCATTCTTGGTCAAGTTATCGCCTCCCCAGACTGCTCAAACACATGCTTCGTCTCGGGAAAAGCCTATTGTTGAACAACTCGAATATTGAGAAGTACGCAACATTACACGAGCTTCACAGGACCATTAGAGAAGATAATCGACCTTAAATGGTAGAGCGTTAGAGATGACTTATATCCGTCGTCTCTGTAGCCCCCGCCGAAAGGAACCCAAGTTTGTGCGAGATTCTGCAATGTGGTCAGCGTATCCTTGCTGTCGCAGAGTCATCAACGTGGCAGACGTGTGTGTTTCCGACGTTTAGAGCAAGTTGATCAATGATCCTGTATTGTTCTACATCCCATTTGGGACTTCGGGGTTTCCACTTCCGGCATGAACCTCCCTTCTGAAGTAAATCCGTTCTAGATGACTCTTTACCTCGCCTTTAAACCAACCTGTGTGGGACAGGTTTAAAGGTCTCGTTCGTTTCCCGCTTAACAAAATGATGGGGAAGCAGCGTCTTAACTTGACAGAATCGGAGTCTACAGACCGCAAACGCAGCCGAGAAGAATCCGCCTGTGAAATTTCAAGTCTTTCAGCTGAAGGAGTGTCTGTCAAGAAACGGCAAACCAAATTCTCAGACGGACCAGCAACGAGCGACGTTGACGCGACAGCGATACAGAAAAATGTGAATCCTCTGACTGGGCTGAAGTATTCCCAGCGCTATTTTGATATTTTGGAAACCAGAAAAAAACTTCCAGCTTGGGAAGCAAAGAAGAATTTCGTGAAATTAATAAAAAAGAATCAGGTGACTTGATGACTAAAGGGTAATTGAGTTTGGTTGTTTCAGTGTCTCGTTCTAGTGGGTGAAACCGGGTCTGGTAAAACAACGCAGTGCGCCCAATTTTTGATTGAAGCGGGATTAAATAAAGGAAAATGTGTGAGCTGTACTCAACCTAGACGAGTCGCCGCTATGAGTGTGGCACAACGAGTTGCAGATGAGATGGTAGGAGTTTGAAGTAGTTCGGTTTTAGATTTTTTTGTATTCAGGATGTGAGACTGGGCGAGCACGTCGGTTATACTATTCGTTTCGAGGATAAGTCTTCATCTTCGACTGTATTGAAATACATGACTGATGGAATGCTTTTGAGGGAAGCAATGAATGATCCATTAATGGATCGGTATTCCATTGTAATCCTCGATGAAGCGCACGAAAGAACTCTGGCGACTGACGTCTTGTTCGGTTTGTTGAAGGAAGTTATCAAAAATAGACCTGGTACGACTTTGAGCGATTTATTTTTGTTTTATTCTTTGCTGTTTTTAGATCTCAAATTGATTGTAATGTCGGCGACATTGGACGCTGGAAAGTTTCAAAGTTACTTCAATGGAGCCCCAATTCTGAACATTCCCGGAAGGCTGCATCCAGTCGAAATATTCTATTCTGCTCGTGAGTCGGAAAAACACGACGGAGGTCTTTATTGCTTTTTTTCAGAGCCAGAAAAGGATTATCTTGAAGCAGCGATTCGTACAGTGCTGCAAATTCACAGAACAGAAGAACAAGGAGACATCTTGCTGTTTCTAACGGGTGAAGAGGAAATCGAGCAAGCAAAAAAAATCCTTGGAGAGGGAAGCTCAACGTTTCAGTGACGCGGGGGAGTTGTTAGTTGTGCCGTTGTACTCGTCTCTCCCACCTCAAATGCAACAAAAAATTTTCGAAAGACCTCCGGGACCAAAATACGCTGGAGGACCGAGTGGTCGCAAAGTTGTTGTATCCACAAATATTGCTGAAACATCAATAACAATTGATGGAATCGTTTATGTGGTCGATCCTGGATTTTCGAAACAAAAAGTTTACAATCCAAGAGTCCGCTTGGAGTCTCTTCTTGTCTCGCCCATTTCAAAAGCGTCTGCCCATCAGAGAGCTGGACGGTATGTGGCATGCATGTCACGATTAAACCTCATCATCATTGCAGGGCCGGGCGAACTCAGCCAGGAAAGTGCTTCCGTCTCTATACAGAATCTGCATTTAAAGCGGAACTCGCTGAACAAACATATCCAGAAATTCTCCGTTCGAATCTTGGAAATGTTGTATTAACATTAAAAAAATTAGGAATTGATGACCTCGTCCATTTCGATTTTATGGACCCGCCTGCACCAGAGACTTTGATGCGTGCTCTAGAACAACTCAACTACTTGGACGCTCTGGTAGGTTCTCTTGCCGTCTGATTGATTCCATCTTCCTGCTTTAGGATGATGAGGGTGAATTAACATCCATTGGTGAACAAATGGCTGAATTTCCGCTTGACCCTCAACTCTCCAAGATGCTTGTTTGTTCACCACAATTCAAATGTTCTAATGAAATTTTAACAATTACAGTAAGTGGCGAGAAGTTGCCGATTGTTGAGGGGTGCTCGTGGAATCAGTTCCCTGGTGAGAACGTGGCTCCTGTAGTCTTTTTTTACTCCTGTCCAGGCGATGCTCAGCGTAGCTCAATGTTTCGTTCGGCCACGTGAAGCAGCAAAAGAAGCTGATGCAGCACGTGCTCGTTTCGCTCATTTGGATGGCGATCATTTAACCCTTCTGAATGCTTTCAATTCGTACAAGCATCACGCTGGTTGTGAAAAAAACTTCTGTTGGGAAAACTTCTTGAATCCGAGGGTGGGTGATGCAGCTTAATATGAGGTGCCTACTTTGTGTTATTTTTATTATTAGTCTCTTCAATCGGCCGACAATGTTAGACAACAACTTGCTCGCATTTTGGAGAGGTTAGGACTTCCGCTGGTGTCTGTGGACCATAATGATAAGAACTACTATCTTAATATTAGAAAGGCTCTTGTCGGGGGGTTCTTCATGCAAGTACGTCAGATTATGCTTGTTTGATTTTAAGAATTTATTAATTTCTGTTTTTCAGGTTGCTCATGTTGAGCGTAGTGGTATCTATTTAACAGTCAAAGACCATCAGCGGGTTGCTCTTCATCCATCAACAGTTTTGGATTTCAAGCCAGAATGGGTCATCTATAATGAGTTTGTTTTAACATCGCAAAATTACATCCGTACTTGCACGCAAGTTCAGGGGGAGTGGCTTTTGCAAATTGCGCCGAAGTTCTATGATTTGGACGAACTTCCCGAGGGCGATATGAAGCGCAAGCTTCTCCAGATTCGGAAGGAAAAATCGGCCAGATAAATATTTCCTTGTTCATGAGTCTAATGAACAGATCCGTTTTTTTCACTGCCTAGCTCTTAATTCAACACCGATTGATATATGATCTGAAGGGAAATTGATGGATGGAAGACCTCCATGCTCTCGTCCCATTTCTGTGGTAATTGGACTGAGATGACGAATCACCTGAAAGCATGGAAATATGAATGACTATCATGAAAGATATATCACCTCAAAAGTTGATCCATTTATGAAAATATGATCAAGTGCAGCTTCGAATCCATTGACAATATTTGTGAAAGGTAACGGTTTCGTTGAATAAACATCATGAAGGGATCCAACACTCTTCGGTGATTCTAATTGAAATCCAAAATGTTCGAATGATTCATTGTTAACTGGAATATCATTGGATAAGGTTTGAGTTGTAGGGATCAGAGAAGCTTTAGCTATTGCCTCTGCCTCCTCATTATCCTCCACCAAATCCCAGCTGAATTGCGGCCCCTGATAATACTTCATTGATTTTTTTAATGCATGGAATTTCTTACCAGAAGTCCAAAGGTTTGAATCTTCGGGTAACACTCCAGAAGTCAGCAGGGAATACGCACCGGACTGATGAGTGGAATTGAAATCTCCAAGAACGATCAGATCGATGGGTCGCTTGGTTTTTGACGAATAGATATCACGAAGAACTGCAATGCGATGGAGGAGCGCGTAGACTTGAAATATACGAATGTTCTGAAGGAATAGATCATGAAATTCAATAGATTGGGACACACCGAGGCATCTGGATGATAGAATAGATGAGTGTTTGAGAAGACAAAGAGTTGACCGGTGGCAACAACTTCAAAGATGCTCAACTGAAAAATGGTTGTCAACCGAGGAAGCACGTCGGAAATGAATGTCGGCCATTTCAGTGCGATTTGGTCGCGTAGAACAGACAAACGAGGATCCTCCATCTGAGATCAAAATATCGACTCAAAAGAAGAGAATGGCGTTTCGTACAAATGCTGTTTTGAACTCAAAATCATGACATTCAATTTCTCTCAATTTTTGACGATCATAGAACACTGCGCACCCTTCCTTCACTTTAGAAATTTTTAACTGAAGAAGAAAAAAATGCAACCGAGATGCGAAATTCTTCTTACTGTCAGACGAGACTCATATCGAGTGCCTAGAAGTTGCTTTAATGTCTGTTCATAGAATCGAGCAGAGCTGCAACAAAACCAGCAATCCATCGAAATAGATTAAATAAATACCATTCTTGAAGGCCCAAGAGATCGCAATCCAAATCGAGAAGTTCAGCGGCAATTCTGGGACTTCGGAATCCAATCGCTAAAGCACTTTCAGGGCAATAGGGGGAACATGATTTCCCGAGCGACTGGAGTTCTCGCATACTCATCAGCTAAGATATTAAAAGACGCAACACGCAGAATTTGAGAATCTTCTCTTCTCTTAAATTCATCAAGTCGGCGACTCTTCCATGAATCCCCAGGCGCTGGTTCAACTTCTTCGGAATAAGCCTGTGCGGCGAGGCACGGAAAACTTCGATGAAAACCTAAAACGCTAATTTGCAAGAGAAAAACAAACATTTTCTGACCTCTGACAAGCAGTTGAGCGCCTTCATCGACGGGGCGAGGAACGAACCATTTTCCGACGTGAACCAGATATTGATCGAGATGACCAGATTGAGAAGGACAGTGAAGAGGCTTCAACGTTCCGTCATCCGTTTTTGGGACAGGTGAGTACCACTCAACAACAAAGTCATCTGCGTACTTAGGATTTTGTTCGTATGATGCAAACACATGGAAGTCCAACAACAGCTTCTCCATAAATCCCAAGTCGTTCCATTTTTGGAGGATTGCGTACGATAAGAAGACTAGTTTGAAGAATTGCTAGACGTTCAGCAGTTGAAAACGCTTCACCACAAGTTGTTGTTTCCGGACAAACAACGCTTCCTCCTTCCTTGTATAAAACCAGATTTTCAGGGCCGTCTATCGTTGGGAGTGTTTCACTTGGCGCGGCAATTTCAACAAAACGTAATCGTTCTTTAGTCGTTGAAGTTTTATTTGCGGGATCTTCGCTTTCTGTTGATGGAGCAACTTCCTGCTTCCTCTTTTTAGCTTGTGGTGACTTGGATGGTTTTGGTCCCTTTTTATTTTTCGTACCAGACTTTTCTTTTACTTGCAAATTTTTTAAACCGAGTGCCAACCGCTTCAATACTGTCAGCAGCGGTTCGTCTTTGTCCCTTTCCATGTTGACCTTCAGCCCCCCCCACACAACAGACAATTGGACCTTCTGCGCTTTCTCAGAATTGGGGTCCATTTCAACAGTCACCAATCGGTTGCATTCATGATCAAGAGATTGAGCGTTCATAGAAAGCATGAAATGGTTTCCGACGAGTCGTTTTTCTGAAATTGTGGCAATGAATGAAGTAAAATGATGAAACTGTTTTTTGAAACGTTTGAAACAGAGAGATCCGAGAATTGTTCCAAATTTCGAAATCACCATTAAAATCAATTGATTTCTTGATCACGCCATTGATACGCTCGGAATACGCTCACTCAGATGTTCGAAGAGCCAGTCGTCTTAGACAAAATCGTGTCCCATTTTATTTCAACGTTTCTTTTGAACTGTACCTACAGGTGCGATCAGGTTGTTCTACTATCCATAACTCAGAATTTCAATATGGATGTTATTGAGCTTGAAGCTCAGACGGGATTACGTTTTTCGTGGAATGTTTTTTCCGCCAACCCGGGCTGAAGCGACCAAAATTGAGCTTCCTCTTGGAGGACTGTACACCCCCTTGAAGGCAAGTCAACATTTCAACTATTTGATCACTGTTTTCGTCAGGATTGTAATAACGCCCCAATTAGAGTATGAACCTTTAAGATGTCGTCAATCTGGTTGCGTACTCAATCCGTATTGCCAAATTGATAAAAGGTACTCTATCAATTCACATACTCATCATCTACAGTATTCATAATAAAACATCATGCAAGTCTTCCCCCCGTTTTTTATAGAAACAAAACATGGATTTGTCCATTTTCGGGAATCCGAAATCCGTTTCCCCCTAAATACGCAGAACACATTGCGGACGAGCGTCTTCCCCCCGAGCTGGTTTTTCCAACTGTTGACTACATTCTCCCTGCTCATTCTGGCGGAATCGTTCCAGCTCCTTCGTTTTTGTTCGTTGTTGATACGTGTTTGTTCGAAGAGGAGCTCGATACCTTGAAGGATTCGTTACAACAAGTACAACCATCCGTCCATTCATTTGATTTGATTTTTGTCTGTCAGGTTCTCAATTTCGTCCCACAAGATTCAAATATTGGATTGATTACTTATGGGGCGATGTGCCACGTTCATGAATTGGGTAAGATCACACAGTCGATTGCAATTCTATCAGAATTTCAGGATTCCTGGATTGTCCCCAAATCGTACGTGTTTAGAGGGAGCAAGCCAGCTGGACACCAGGAAGTTCAACAGCAGCTCGGGTTAATCTCTCGAGATCCGCGCGGAGGAGCAGGAGGAGCAGCTGCGCGACGTTTTTTGCTCCCGATTTCGGAGTGTGAATTTGCGTTTAATGCAATTCTAGACGATCTTCAGAAGGATCAATGGCCTGTCCCAACAGATCATCGAGCTGAACGGTGCACTGGTGTCGCTCTCAGTGTTGCTCTTGCTCTTCTGGAGAGCTGCGCGACGCAACAGAGTGGACGTGTGTTGCTTTTTACGGGTAATTCATCGGAATGGGACAAAACTTATCCGTTCCATGTGTAGGTGGTGTCTGTACAAGCGGTCCTGGTCAAATTGTTGGGACATCCTTGAATGAAGTAATTCGTCATCATCTCGATCTTCAAAAGGAAACTGAAAACGCAAAATATGTAAAAAAAGCGCTTCGGTATTACACTGAATTGGCTGATCGAGCAGTCGCAGCTGGTCACGCTGTTGACATTTTTGCGTGTTCTCTTGACCAAGTTGGATTGTATGAGATGCGAGTAAGAGAAGTTGTCCATTCTCTTTCATTGATTGGGACATTCAGGTCTGTAGCGACAAAACTGGTGGATTCGTCGTCATGAGCGACTCATTCAGCATGAATGTTTTCAAAGATTCATTTCGTAAAATATTCGAAGCAGATTCAACTGGATATTTGCAGCATGCCTATAACGCTAAATTGGAAGTTCTCTGCTCCAGGGAGCTCAAGGTCATTTTCCTCGTGATCTCTTGTTCACATCACTTGTTCATTCTTAGGTTTGCGGAGCGATTGGGAGTTGCACGTCGACCGGAAAGAAGGGTCTTCAAGTCGGCGAGACGTGCGTTGGAGAAGGAGGAACATGCGAATGGGTGATTCCTGCTCTTGATAAGAGAACAACTCTCGCATTCTATTTTGAAGTTGTAACGCAAAATCAATCACAAGTTCCTCCATCGCGTCAAGCCTTTCTTCAATTTCAAACACTTTATCACCATCCAAGTGGAAGACGACGTCTCAGAGTGTCAACGGTGTCCCATCGATTCGGAGAACCCGGATCGCACGATCTTGTATCAGGATTCGATCAAGAAGCCGCTGCAGTTCTCATGGCGCGTTTGGCTGTTTTCAAAACAGAACAAGAGGATTGTTTAGATGTCTTGAGGTCTGAAAGAATCAGTTGTTATGTCGAGTGATCCCTTATTTTCAGATGGTTGGATCGCAAATTGATTCGGCTGGTTAGCCGTTTCGCCGATTATCAAAAAGATGATCCAGCGACGTTCCATTTGGGACAAGAGTTTTCGATTTATCCCCAATTTATGTATCATCTACGTCGTTCTCACTTTCTCCAGACCTTTAACGCGAGGTGAGAATAAATGAGAATAAGATATTTTGAGAATAAGATATTTTGAGAATAAGATATCTTGAGAATAAGATATCTTGAGAATAAGATATTCATGTATTTCTATGGATTCCTCTTTGATTGATTCTTTCAGTCCTGACGAGACTGCGTATTACCGCACAGTTCTCTTGCGTGAAAATGTTCTCAATTCTCTCGTCATGATCCAGCCCGCTCTATTTCAATACACTTTTGACGGTAATCGATTCAGATGGAGTCACTCTTATTGAATGTTTCATAGGCCCACCTAAAGCCGTTATGCTGGACGTTCAATCCCTTCGTCCTGAAGTCATACTACTTCTAGACTCCTTCTTCCATGTCGTTGTCTGGCACGGAGACACTATCCATTCTTGGAAGGAACAGGGATACGATCAATCTCCCGAATTTCAGAACTTCAAAGAATTACTCGAGGTGAGGATTTTCATGATGATTAATTAACAGTCTGGAATTTTAGGCCCCGCAAAAAGACGCGAAGGCCCTGCTAGAGGACCGATTCCCGGCACCAAAATTCGTGGTTTGCAACGCTGGCGGAAGTCAAGCGCGCTTCCTTCTAGCGAAGGTGAATCCGTCAGCCACCCACAACACCATGGCAGAAATGAACGATGGGGGGTATGGAGGACAACCGGTTGATGCGTCAAATTACGTTATAACGGGTAGGTTGGGATCCTTGTGAGTGGGATAGAGCCTCGTGTTTTGTGTCAGATGATGTGTCCTTAAAAGTGTTTATGGAGCATTTGATCAAACTAGCTGTACAGTCTTGAGCGTTTAATGACATCAGCAGTAGTGCTTTTCTTTAAACCAGATGAACCATTTTTGTGTCTGTCGGACATTTCACATGTAGTGGGTAAAAGGTACCCGCCTTTTCTTAACTTTTTGCTTTTTAATTTTAGTTAGATGAAATTCAATGCCACATCACCTCTAGCGCGGGGGTTGGGAATCACCGCTTGCTTGATGATTTTTATACCATTGAGCTTCAGCGTTGCCATGAAACGCCTCCTTTTAGATGTTTCCGATTATTCCGAATTGCCTTCGTGGAAAACCTCATCAAAATTGAAACTGGGAAATGACATCAAAATGCCGTCGGGAGGTCTTCGACGATTAAAATCACAAAATGCAACAGATGTGGCCCCTAGAAGATCCTTACAAGGAGCCAAGACAATTTATGGGTCTTATGGCGGTGGTGCCATTTTTTGGCTCGCTGGACTATCGAACTTCGACTACCCGTTTGCTTGCAGATGTGATGAATCCGCTCTTCAAAGTTTTCAGCCTGGCAACGCGACTGAACCCCAAAGAAGTACAGTGAAGTGTGCTGGTGCTGCGAGTGGTGGCATCTTCGCTAAAGATGCGGTGTGCGACGCCACCAATAGCGCGAGACATTTTTCTTCTTTGCTCTCTTTTGCTTCAATCCTTTATTTGTTTTTTTCTGCTTATTGATGGCATTCGTACGAAAAAATGAAATTTAAAAAAATCTTAATCAATGGGTGTTGTGCGATAAACATGTTCCTCCACATTCAGTTCAACATGTCTCGCAATGCCTTTGGTTGTTGTGGCTTTTCCTTTCATCTTGCAGTCGAAGCAAGCTAAATCGGGATCTGAACAGATTGGCTCCTTCGTCCAGCGTTCTTTCTCCGGGGAAGCAAACCGCGAATCATTTGCCGGGGGTTGAGATTCATTTTCCTGCATTGCAACCATAAGCGCCGCTATTCCAGCACTGAGGCTTCTTCGACTACAGCGACAAGCTTGAGCGACACGAGCTGGGGTCAACGCACGATCTTTAATCTCTTCAGGCAACTTAACAGTTTCCAGTGGCACTTCATAGAAATGTGAAAGCATCGTGGTTATCATTTCTCTTGAGCATCGCCTAAACTCCATTCTAAGATCAATTCGTCCTGGCCGCACTAGAGCCGGATCAAGCGATTCCACAAAATTCGTGGTCATAACAATGATTCGTCCAGTCATCTCTGCCATCAAACTATTACAAATAGCAGCAACTCAGCAACCCTTACCAACCACTCCGTCTAACATATTCAACAAATAACTCAAATTCTGCGTGCCTCGCTTCTGCGGTAACAACGATTTCAGCAACTCTTCTTCCGTCTTTTCAAATTCATTTTTCTTTTCCGATTTCTCATCCCGCTTAACGTCTTCGAATTTTTTTTTCGGCATCATCAATGAAAGAGCAGCAGCGGCAGACACATTTGTTCTTTCATCTTTCTGTTCTCCACTTCTTTTTTTTACAAGGTCTCCCATGGCATCAATGTCCTCCAATACATAAATGCGCTTATCTTGAGGCAAACGGACACCCCGCGACGAGATCAAAATTCATGATTTTGTCTAGTGTTTGCAAATTCGTAAATCCATTGATCGAAACGACAACCGCGTGGCGTCCAGTATGTTGAAGAAGCGCTTTAATAAACGACGTTTTGCCACATCCGGGCTCTCCATGACAAAGAATTCCTACACCCAATTGTTATCAGTGATGCTTCTCAGTCGTACCTACCTAGAGTGTATGGAAGGCCTCGTTCTGAATACCACGCCTCGTTATTGAGAAAGAAGTCAATTTCTTCCAATGCTTGCCGTTTAAATTCAAAGTGGTAATTTGAGAAATTTTTAAATGAATGAAACGGACAAATTTGCGTGTGTTCTGTTCCGCCCTTCTCGAAGCGGATTTGAAAAATCATTTGTTGTCCCAACAATCGCAGCTTTTCAGCTTCTTCCAATTCTCGCCCCCCACGTCATCAAAATGTCAAGCAATTGTTTTGCGGAATACTTTTCAGAGAAGACGATAATGTTGCGTGACACGATGCGCTCCTCGTCCCTAACACGCAAGTCAATAACAACATATTCATCAATCGCACTCACTCCTTAGATTCGAGCGTTCGCTCAGATTCCTCCATCTTGACAAAAATGTCATCAACTAGTTCGAACGGCTCCTCTTGCGTCACTTCATAAAAAACTCCTCGAAAGCCATCAAACTTTGTTTCGAACTCGCCTGTGTTCTTGTTGAATGTCAATTGCTCGAAGGTTTTTGAAATATCGCACTCTCTGAGAATCAAAGAGATGAAGACAGAACAGACGCGCCAATACGAACCTCAAACGCTTAACGCGATCGTCCTCCAAAGCGTGGACCTTCTGAAGAACGGCCTGAAGCTGAAACGATGGAGCGTCATATCGCTGGGTTTTTGACTGATTGAAGCTATAGAGATCTTCAAATGGAAAAATCGACTTGGCCTCGGTGTTTG